>NW_004524623.1:11454025-11471331 GCF_000260255.1 Octodon degus
TTTTTTTCCATGACCTAAGAATTTGAGACTCAGTTTAAATGCAGCAGATGAATGAGTGTGACAAAAAATTGAAAAGTTCCGACCAAAGTTAGGGCTATGATTTTAGTTCTGCTCACTGATTTTAGCCAATTTAGTGACAACCAGGAACAAAAACCAGAGAATAATCAATTGAAAATCTTACATAATTTTGGCCCAAAAGGAAGCACATGCAAATTTGAGCCCAAAGCATTGCCATAGCTTAAGATATTGGTGACATTAAGATAAAACAAGGTACTTTGATCCAGGACAGATAACAGATACCTTAAAGGCATCTCAGGAATCAGTAGGATTCCACCATAACAGGCTCAAGGATGTGAACATGTAAACATTTCAATTAAGGTAAAAGCTTTAGGACCTCTTGCTTGAGGAATGCCCCCTACGAAATTGATGGTGGAAGACTTTTTTTTACCATATTCAATCATCCATGCACTCAGTGGCCATTTCAGGAATGTTTTAAGGGCCACAACATCGGATTAGATCTTAGAATTGTTCATGTAATATTGGATTTTCTTCCATACAGGCTTCAAGAATTCTGGGGTCAAACTGCAGATAGACTCAAATTTCTAAAAGGATTCTGAGAGGCTAGGTATGGAACCTGAAAGGGACAGTGCCTGAAGTTGTAGAAATGAGCCTAAAATCATAACTGAAACTTCAGGAATTCAGAGACTTGGGAATATAGAATATCTGCCTAGGATTTGCCACGCCAATGAATAGATTTAACTCAACAGACAAGCATCTTGGGATAAAACTGGCAAGGACATAGTGGCATACCCAAGCCCGTTGGAACTCACATTTTACCACTGTGTGTCACGAATATTTGAGGCAGGAACAACAGGTAAGATATACTCTGCTAGTCTGGTCCTGCTTTGGTCTGGTTTTTTTTTTTTTTTTTTTTTCCATTCCCTATTGCTATTTTTAAAATGGGAATGTTTACCTGTGACAAGGATTTAAGCACAATGTAACTTGATCTTTTATCGTGATCACTGTTCATACCTGAGAGTTTGCCTTGAGTTCTAGAGGAAATTTGAGGTTGAGCTCTTGAGTGATGTTGCAATTTTTTGAAACTTGAGAAAGGAGTTCTTGAGTTTGTGATTAGCTGCAGGAGATCTGGGTCCTGACAGGCAGAATTATAAACGTTCTCTCTTTGAGATTATGCATGGATTAAAGAGATGTGTTTGGGTCTGCACTGGATGAGGGATGGAATGTCGTAGACAAGTTCAATTGTTAACTTCATTGATTTTGGAGCTGCCTAACAGATATTTAATTATATGTAAGCATCAGATAAGCAATTTTCATACCCTAGTCCTTTCCTCTGACGTTCTTCTCTTGTTCTTTATTTATATGACAGTGAAGTAAGTAGTTTTGCTTCACTCTGCCCTTTTATAACATTTCTGCTTCAGAATCAGTCAACCACAAGCTAACTCTTTTTAAATTATGAGAGAAATAAAATTTTCCCTTTTTAAATTGTGGCTCTAAAGTATGTTTTCCAGAAATGGAACAGGCGACCAATACAATAGGTCAGAAAGTTAATAGAAAAAAAGCAGATTTGAGTGAAAAAAGGGAATAGTCCTGTCTACTTGAGGAAGTACTTGGAGAAGTTGACAAATAATACCATAGAATCCAAGTTGGCAAATTATATTTTAAGAAAAACATATGATCAGTAAAGCAGAATACAGTGAGTTGGTGATCAAGTGTGAAATGCTGATATTTATTGGAAATCCAGAACTTACTGGTATCCTTTTTCCAATAAATACTTTGTGGAAACTGGTAGAAATATGCAGATGCTGGTGTATTAAAATATATTCAAAATTACAAAGATATTCCTTTGACAGGAGACTCTTGAAATAGTTTGCGAAAGAAACATATGGAAAAAGAAATGGAGAAAAGAGATCGAAGCAGAGAGGAACAGCTAGATGAACAGGGCATGTACGTTGTTACCAGAAACACATGAATGTGTGTCACAGAGCAAAAGAGGTGAACCTCATTTAAGGGTCCAGGTACAGAAGAGATATAAGAGCATGAGTGAGGTAGGAAAGCTTCACTTTTGAGACTTTGGCTAACTGATTACCTCTACGTGCTTCTAAGTGTGTATATTAGGTTTGGTGTGGAAGGTGAGCAGAGAACTGCAGACTATCCTTCATAATTGTTATCCTTATTTTTCTGAATTTTGCTCACAATATCCAAGCTAGTCATTTTTAGCTTTGCAAATATCTGATAGAACTGCTTCAATTCCATTAAATGTTGTGCATAATTTTTTAAAAGGGTCATCATTTCTTAGTGTCCATTCATTCCGAAAACAAATTTAAAATAAAACCAAACAAGCAGAAAAGCAAACCAAGAAAACAGTGTACTCTAGTATAGTTCACTGAAAATAAGTATCCTGTTGTTTGGAATTACGCGAACCACTTGAGAACTACACGACCTTAGATCACACCATGAGCACAAGTACATTTTTCAGTAATTTAATGGAGGACAAAAAGAACAGCAAATTTTTGATATAAAAATACAGGAAATAAGGTAGACTTGCACACTTGCCACCCAGATTCTCATTCGCTCCCTTTTCTCTCTGCATCTTGTCTCTGTTCATGTAAACGGCTGCAGCTGCTCTGAAAGCCACACCAGCTTGTACACTGGCACTTCTTACCCATTGTGAGTGAAATTGACTGGAATCGCACAATCTTCATCAATATCTCACTAGGTAGAAATCAGCTTTTCTAGGCAAGGAGCTGAACTCCATTTACTGTGCAGCTGGCAGTCCCTTGGAGCTAAGGTGCAGGAAGAATAGGAGATGACTCGCTGCTAGGGCTTGAATGTGCTGTGATCACACCTGATCTTGTGGTTGGAATCAACTTCCTCTATAGAGACCAGCAAAATATCTTGCTGAACTGAAGGAAATGAAGCATTTCTTGCTTTAATCCTCAAACTCCATTCTAGCCCATAACTCATAGACTGGCATCATGCTCAGCGGTACCATCTTCCACAGGCAGTAATTATGTAAGAATAGCATTCCAAACTCCGTCCTTCTGTGACTGGCTGGCAGACAGGCTGTTAGTGTGGGAAGAAGTTTTCACACAGATGTTAGTGAGAAAATAGATGAATAGAAATGTCTATTGCTTCCTGGGATCACAATAAAGCAGGACAAAGATTTAAATTTAAAATCTTTCAAATGAGGCGTATGATTCATGCTGAAGATATTTCTTCTTTGTGTGACTCATGGGGCTTCTGAAGAGTGGATTCCAACTAAAGACACAAATGGAGGTGGTTTTAGTAACTTAATAATTTGAGTGAGAATTTTTAAGTACAATTTAATGTTGAGTAGACTATTACACTACACCATGGCAGTCCCAATTACTATCAGTGGTTTAAGAGTTACTATCATATACTGGTCATGGTAAGTGACAAATAGGCAGAATAATTTTGTAGATAGAACTCAAAAGCATTTTCAATTTAAATTTTAACTTTTTCAAAAATAGCACCAGTCAAACATAGTTCAATAGAGAAAAGAAATAGGCAATGCATAAAGAGAAATTATCTGACAAATTTCAAATATTCTTTAAATAGCAGAGATTGATGCTTGCTTTCTTATAAGCAACCACTTGACTGAGCCAAGCATTTGAAGACATTGGTGATTTTTACTCCCCTCTTCAAGTTTCTTAAAGCTGATAGCTGAACACGCCTACAAGAGCAAAAAGGCTCAAACGTCTTGTTAAATCTATGAGACTGCTTTAGCTGTTGTGGACCTCAAGTTGTCCATGATCAATTTGGCACACAGATTGAAAATGTATTATCTAACCAATACCACCCACAATCCTAAATCAATGGCATTTCTCCTTTAACATTGCAATTAGTCCCTTTCGTTATTGTTGGTCCAAGTTTTCACTGTGACTTGAAATTCAAGTCAACACAGATCTACACTTGCCTAATACCTGAATTATGTGTGGCTATGATTTGTGTGCGTTCTCCAAAGCTCACATGTTGAAGACTGGATTCGTAGCAACAACCGCTTTGAAATGTGCAGCAGAACAAGTGGTAACTATTTAATGAAGACAGTGCTGCCTCTGAGTGTGCAATGACACTCCTGCTGTGTGCACAACAGAGGGAGAGTTTACACATCGGAAATAAACCTTGTTGTGTTCATGCTGAACTTTCTGTAAAAATATTTAGGAAAGCAAATTGTAACTAATTGGTCTCTCTTGTTTAAGAGGCTTTAATTGATGGGATGCCCCAAATATTCCTGAATCACATACAAAGGTAGGTCACCGAACCTTTATGAGTGGACTCAGGCTGTTTTATAGAAAGTGATTTAGTTAGCAGGTAGGTATGACATCTAGTTAAGACTCACCCATCGACCCTTCTGTCTTCTACTATGAGAGCTAGCTGCTTACAAACCCTTGCTAGAGGCCAGCACAGTAGTCCTGAAGATCACAACCTCCAGAACTGTGAGCAAAATACATTTCTGTTCATTATAAATTACCCCATATGTGGTATTTTTGCAGTAGCAGAAAAATGGTCTAGAATATTAGGGATGCATGAATAAACAAAGTTTTTGGAAAAAACTTTGTTTTTAGTTTAGGGATATATGTTAGTAGAAGGAAATAGTAACCAATAAAGAATTTTGAAGTTTTCCCATATTAGTTTCTATTCATTTAGTTTGAAAAAGTCAGAGATAGACTAATATCCTACCTTATATACCTGAATATTATCAGGGCTTTTATTTTTCTTTGTCATGTAAAATGAATATCATGATTTTAATATGCAATGTACTTATGAAAACATATGTAAATAACGAAATAAAGATATTATCTAAACTATCTCTACTACTGCAATGGATTCGTATAAAAATCAGCTCACAAACAGCTGGTTGGTGAAACAGCTTAACATTTATAATGTAATCAGTTTGAGGTACTGTCTTTAAAATTTAGTTATTAAAGCTAGGAAAAACAATAAGCATGATGGCAATCTACTTTTATTTCTTTACTGATCAAATATTCTTGGTGGGTGTGCACCTTCTCCCCTTTCATATCCTTATCAAAGGTAGAGTGCACACTTTTGAAATAAACTAACTTTGCCTTGTTCATGCTGAACTTTCTGTATCGGTGAACAGGAAAACAAAGTGTACCTAATGAATTAGTAATCAGTCTTTTTCTTTTAAACAATGTTTTATTGATAACTCATAGTCCACATATTTGCATGTTACATACAGAATACTTCCACTGTGGGAAAGGAGAGATAAAGGATACTTTTTATGCACTGCTTTTATGTCTTGTGTAACTGTTAGCATCATTTGCATGTCCCTAGAGGCACTAAGAGCAGAACACATGAGATCAAATAAAATGAAATAACCAAGAGATTATCTTATGTATTTTTAGACTTATTTTAAGTCAAGTCTCCCAAATCAAAAGCTGTACTTGTGGTACTGTGCTGTAAGCATACTGCACTCTGTAAAAATCTCTTGCACTATCTTTTTTAGGTTAATTTAAAATATATTAAGGTAACTTTGACCACTGGTTTTGGTCTCTGCAGTGCACTTCCATAATCTTTAAAGGTCATTACGATTCCTCTTTCTCAGAGTTACCATGCTCACTGCCAGTCTCTTAGTTCCTTGCAGATATGGATTAAATGCTGCTCGTTTGTTCTACCCAGCATTTAGAGGATATTCTGGGTCTATGGAGCAGTTAAATATTCACGAAGGTATACTAAAAACTGTTGGAAAACACAGTCCTGAATATTAACATGACATATATTTTGCAAAATACAACCTATTCCTTCACAATATTTCTTTCTTCTCAAGCTGTAAAAACTAGAACACTCTTCAAATATTAGTAGTGAGATGTTAACTTTCTATTCACTGTTGAATTAGAAGAAATTAAAAGATGAACACTTTTTAATTAAAAATATGTTCAAGCTAAGAAATTTTATCTTATTAAATTCATAGGAAATGTTTTCAGCTTTATTTGTCAGTTAAGAATAGATGATCATTGCAGTAAAATTAAATTATGAATTTATTCTATTTTTATTTATTTACTTTTTATCAATTTTAATGAGAAAAAATAGCAATGAGACAGTTTCAAAACAGGTTAGTAGGGCAGTCATAAAAATTAATATATTGCATATTGTTGTCTTCATAGTAGTTTTTCAGAGTATAAGATGTAGATGTGATATCTTGTCTAAGCACTGTTAGTACAAATCTCATTGAACTAAGAGACAGTAGCTGTATATCTATGCTAACTGTATTGTATATACAGATATATATTTTTTCACTACAAAATGGCCCTTCATTTATATGTCCTTTTTTTTGTTTTGTTAGAGACAGGTGTTCCATTACCATTCAAATATTCTAAGTATTTGAATTCAGCAAAATAACCCAATATAATCCAATGGTGCATAATAGTAGTGGGTTATCTGCAGAACTGACAATGTCAGAAGTTGTTGACTTGAGCCTTTTACAGTTCAGCATATTCATAGGGCTTTACTTTTTATATCTCACGGTTATAGTTTTATGCTGGATGGTTAAGACCAAGTCAAAGCAAGACCTAAATAACAAAAAGTGTAACTTTTGTATCTGACAAGGCAGTCAAATCCTCTCAGGATTTACCCTGAAGCCCTGTACAGGGTTTGTAAATCCTTTGTCATTGTCAGCCATGTGGATGAGTCACAGCCATTGCTTGACCAGTTTACTCTCTGTGAAAGCCTGAAAGAATGTTTTCTCTCTAGGTGACTCTCCTTAGGCACACTATATGTTGTTGATTATTCATTTACTTTTTGTTCCAGGGATCAAACTTGGGACCTTCTTCTTGCCAGGTAGGCACTTATGTTGCTGGGCTATCTCCCCAGCCCATAAATTATAAATTTAGAGAAAATGTCAGTATACAAATAGTTTTACTGTATGTCAGCTGTTTGATTGTTTTATCTATGGCTCATAACATAAATACTTGCAATGAACTCCATAAGTAATCTTGAATCATTTGGAGGTCAAATATTAAAAATAGAAGATATATTTCAATGTATGGCAGTAAGTACTTTTTCTGTCCGTCCCATGTTTGTTTTGCAAATACAATTAACTTTCTTTTTAAAATTATACACCTGCTACAGTATGCATAGTCAGCAATTTGTAAATTTTCTCTCCCTAAAAGTCACCATAATATTAAATTTTATAATTCTTTAAAATGCCAAATCATTTTTGTATCATTTAAAATAGTCATAATATTTTAGACTCTTTGTGAGGCCTACCTAATTTTAGGTGAGTGAACCGAGGACCTTCATACTATGGTATCTTCTCCCCAATCCCTTTCTTTTAATTTGAGATGAGGTGTTTCCTAGTCCTTAAATTGCCCAGGCTGAATTCAAAACTTGGGATCCTTCTGCACCTGCCACCCAGAGTGCTAAATATAGAGGCACGTGTGTCAATGTTCAGCTATCTATGTATTTTTAAGGAGTACATTTTCCATCTCTCCAATTTCACTCGACACAAACTGAAATCACAGAAAAGAATGGAAGTTTCAGTGATAAAAGAAATCAACTAAGCAGGTATCAGATACTTAGAGAAAAAAAATGTATCCTGTTTAAGGGGAACTATTCTATTTCATAAATTTCACTTGTAATATAACATCATTTTTAAATACACTGTTTTTCCTCTCTCAAATATTATGATCAAAGACTAAGAAATAGAAATAGTTATGTGTATATACATTTATCCTAGTGAAAGAATAATTTATAAAGAGACCATTTACCTTCAAACTGAAAAATGCATCAAGGTCTAAGATGACCACTTTATTATTAAAGAATGAAAATAAAGAACATGGCAAAGTTGCTGAAATGAAAGAGATACATTGAAATATATCTTCTATTTTTAATATTTGACCTCCAAATGATTCAAGATCACCTATGGAGTTCATTGCAAGTATTTATATTATGAGCCACAGATAAAACAATCAACACAACTCTTTTATTTTTTTTTGTATTTGCAAGTGGGAAACATTAAACAAAAATGCTTAGAAGTTTTCAATAAATATAAAAATGATAGGTATAACAGGTATAAAATTACAGGTGAAGAGTTCTATGGGTATGTGATTTTGGATACAAATGGAAATAGAAATTATCTTTAAAGTTATATTAAAATGTAGATATCCAAATTTATACTTTAAAACAATGACTTTCATGCATAAAATAAAATTCAGGTCTGAGGATATAGCTCAGGGCACAGTGCATGTCTGTCAAACAAGGCCATGATTTAAATGATTGGTACCAAAAATAAAAAAGAAATAAGAGTTTCTTATATAAATATGATTGTCTTATTTTGGGATTATAGTTTTTCTTTAATGAATATGTAGAATCCTTCATTTCTTTTGATCAGTCTTGCTTGAAGTTCACATTGTCTACAAACAGGATATCTACCCCTGCTTTTTTCTGGTTTGCTGTCACATGGAATATTGTTCTCCATCCTTTGGCTTCCAGTTTATGCTCTGTTTTGTTTGTTTTGTTGTACTGGGGATTGAACCCAGGACCTTGCACTTGCCAGGCAAACGCTTAAGCCATGGAGCTATCTTCACAGCTCCTCAGAAATACTTTTTTGAGTTAAATATGTTTCTTGAATGCAGCATATTGTTCAATCTTGTTTCTTGATCCTTTCTGCCACTCTATTTCTTTTGATTGGTGAATTGAAACCATTTACATTGATAGATATAACTGATATATTGGCTTGTCTTTATTGCATAATTTCCCTGTTGATGGTTCTCTGTGTTTTCCTCTGTTGCTTTCCCTACCTGGTGACTTCTTTCTCTTGGCATTCTTGGAATTGCATGCTTTGTTTTCTCATTCTAGAATATCATTCAGTGCTTTTTTGTTGGCTAGTTTTATTGCCAGGAATTTCTTCAGTTGTTCTTTTGAATGGAAGTATTTTATTTCTCCATTAATTAGAAGAGATAATTCTGCAGCATACATCAATCTGGGTTGGAAGTTGTTTGCTTTCATGGCTTGAAATACTTCATTCCAAGCTTTCCTTGCTTTAAGGGCTTGTGTTGAGAAGTCTTCTGTGATCTGGTGAGCTTTACTTTAGAGGTAATTTATTTCTTTTCTCTGACAGGTTTTATTATTCTGCTGTTGCACTGAATTTCTGGAATCATAATTATTATAAACCTTAGTCTAGTTTTATTTAGGTCATGACCAATTGCAGTCCTGTATGCCTCATTTAGACATAGAATTCTCTTTCATGTTTGATAATACTGCTTTGATAAGTCTGAATAGAATTTTTTTGTCACTTGTGTTGACTCCTGCATTTTCTGACTCCAGTCAGAAAGTGTGTTTTTCTTTGAATTGTCTTGCAGTTTTTGTGTTGTTTTCTCCTTGTCCTTTGTTATATTTTAAAATTTCTTTCTTTTCAAGATCAAAAACAATGATCCTGTCTTCTGGGTCTGATATTCTGTCCCCACTTTCTTTCATATGGTTTTTCCAACTTGCAGTCAATTTTTAAATTTCCTGGATATTTATTTGAATCTGTCTTATTGATTTGTTTTTCCTAAATTGGTCATTCATGGTTTCCATTATCTTTCTATGATTCTCTATTTTCTAAAATCTATATCTACTTAAAATTTGCTAAACAAATTCTTTATTATGCTCATTATCTTTTTTAAATGGGAGATTATTTCTGTTGTGATAATATATATGCATATTTCTTCTGCTATCATTCCAGTAAATTCAGGTGGCTAGTTTCTGTTTTCCTCTATGTTATTGAAACCAGAACTTGTCCTTGGTGGTTTGAAAGTGTGGGTTTCCATTTTCACCTGTGTCATGTCATTTTCTATTCCTTTTTTAATTTTAATTTCTTTTCTGTATTGTTTTTTATTTTTTGTTATTACATAACTTTATCTCTGATATCAAAGAAACCCTGGGAATTGTATGCTCCTCTGAGATGTCTACCAGGTGTAGCTGGATTTGACCTTTATTTCTGTTCCAAGATCCTATCTTCCCACTTTATTAAGGACGAAGTGTTGCTATCCATTTGTCTCAGAACCCAGTGCACTGGGGAGCACAGTCAATTAGAAGATATCTTTTGTCTTCCCCTTGATTTCTCATTCACAAGCTGCTTCATTTCTACCATGCCCTTCTTATCCCTTTCCCTTGTAGGCACAGACTAGGTCATTCAAAAAATGCAAATTGAAACAACACTGAGATTTCATCTCACCCTCCAAAAGAATAGTATTACCAAGAAACCAACCAAAATAAGTGCTGGTGGGACTTTGGGGAAAAATGAACACTTCTCCACTGTTGATGTGAGTATAGATTGTTTTAACTACTGTGGAAATTAGTTTTGAGATCCCTCAAAAACCTATGACTAGAAGTTCCATTTAACCCAGATATCCCCCTTCTAGATGTTTCCCAAAAGAATTAAAAGCCGCATCAGTGATGTATGCACACCACATTCATAGCAGCAGTTTGCAGGAGGTAAATCTTGGAAATATCCCTAATGTCTATCAATCATTGAATAGAAAAAGTGGTGGGGTTTTTTTTAAATACAATAGAATGTTACTTTTTCATTAAAAAGGCTAAAATTGAGACACTTTTATCTAAATGATGTACCTTAAGACCATATTCTTAAGTGAAATAAATTGGATATCCATGTATAAATACCACAAATTTTCTTTGATATGAGAAAACAAAAGTGTAAATAAGGGCCAAAATGTACAATATATGTTGTAAAATAGGAAGAAAATATCCACATGGGAAAGGGAGCTAGGGAGAGAGAAGGAAAGGAAGGGAAATAAAAAGATGAAGCAAGAAGGAAAAATGGAAGCAAATCTTCTGTATTAGAAAAGGGGAAGTGGGTTTCAAGGAAGGGTAGGGGATGCAGAACAATAACAGCTGAACTATATCACATGCAGATACAGATTCCCTATATTCAATGTGGTCATTGTGTATACATGATCTGCACCAACAAACTTAATAAAAAAACAAAATACCTAAGAAAAGCATTCAAAATGTCCACAAAAATTTAAAAAGTAAATATATATATATCCCTTTCCTCAGAGTTGTGGATGCCAACTATTCCATCTCTGCAGCTGGAAAGTAACTAAAACAAGCTTCTGTTCTGCCCAAGCTAACATGCAGGAAAAAATGTTTCTCAGCAGGAAGAGAGGTGATTCCCCAGCAAGCAAACGTTTTCAAGTCTCCAATGGGTTTCATGTAATGCTAGGAAGCCAAGCAGACACAATAAAACAAGGCAAGTTACTGATTACCCCGAGTCTCTTTGGAAGCACTTCCAGGAAGGAGCAGGAACATTACTTCAATATATATATATATATATATATATATATATATATATATATTCTAGAAAAGTATATCACAGTTCAAAAATGACTGCGGTACAATAAAAATAATTTTAACAAGTTAATGAAAAATAAGTAAGTAAATTCATAATGCAGTGTTTATGCTAGTGGAAATAGAAGGAAAACAGAAGAAAATATGTATTAGTAAATATAAGATAGGTCAATTTAGGCAGGAAACATAGACAAGGAAAAAGTAAAAAATGCAGAAAATATCATAGACATTAGCTCAAACATATTATCAGATAAAGATATATAATTTATATGCATCAATTCAAATTAATTATTAAAAATTGTTTTTGCTCTCAGAAAGCTACAAAGCATGACAATATTTGCATTTCACAGAAATTTTACACTGAGAAATAGCTAAAAATTGGTAGGTTTAACATGTTAGCAAATTAGCTTTTTATTCCACCACTAATAGTACAAAGAGGATTATTAGAAAGAGAATCAATATATTTCTACATCGTAGAAATGGGAAAACATAAAGACGCAAGAAAAATGTATAGTTGTATAGAAATAATCTAGTACACTACAATCTCATTGACAAATTATTCAGAAACTGATCAATCATAGACATAAAACTGAAATGATAGTATGAAGAGTTAAGGTACACAATTAACAAATTTCTTCTAAAAATAAAAACCTATACGCTGAAATACATAAAACACACTATGTTCACAAGCATGGGGAACATTTGTGCTAACTCATAAAGAAAATGTGTATTGATTCCTCAGCTCACATCTTGCTTCATCAGTTCTTATTTGTTTGGTAGTGGGGATGAATTTCCCGGAAGAAAATTTTTCTACTGATAGTCGGTGATGGAGGTGTGACTTCAGCATGACCCATGTACCTTGTATTTTTGTACCCTTTATTTAAATTATTACATTGTAATATACAATGCCATCATTATATGACTTATATGAGCTTGTTGATGGAATGACAGCAAAAGTATGCTGCTTGCTACAAGTCCTCTCCATCATCTCTCTTCTTTGTTGTCCCTGAAGAAAATCTACCTTCATAAAGATATGGTGTTGGACATAGAAGCAGGATCTTTAGTGCTTCTGTAGCAATCTTGGTGTATCTCTTGGTAACTTGCCTTTAACCCATAGCATATGCAGATTTTTTTTCATGAAATATACTTTTATGGACACCTTTATTTGTGAGCTCAAGCAATTGAGAAAGCCCTAAAACCACCAGTTCACCTGTGTTATTCTCTAGTGGGCCATAGATACATTCCTGTACAGTACACTTTCTCTAGTGGCTGGAAGTAACACTCAGGCTATTTTTAAAGTGAATATGGGTAGTCATGAACCACCTGGGAAAAAGAAAACCCTGGCTGTCTCTTTCAGACTCTTTGTTAATGTTGAAAACATGTCACAAACATTCGCTCACTGCCTCCATAATTCCAGCTTAGCTTTAAATGCAACAACTTTATCTCCTGACGTGAACGCAACTGCTATTCTTCCTGGAAATGGCAGATTGAGTTCATTGAACACATTGAGTGTGTCACATAAATAAGCAAGTTTTGTGACCCACTCTTTGTGGCTGAGATGGGCTGCCAGGTGACTGCCCTTTGATGAGAAAACGCTGGATGGTTCAGCTCAAAATTTCTGACCAAGGATCTACCACAAGGAGGCTATCTCACTTCCGAGTAGAGAAGACATGTGAGTTCTCTCACCGTCTCCTCACAGAGCTGCATGAACAGATGTGAGTCAAGAGTGTACTTTAATGAAGTGGATAAGTTTTAATTATGTTCTATTTCTGGAAGACATCATTCTGTTCAGGTGACATTTTTTCAACAAGACAGCATGATTCTTTGCATGAAAGTATGTAGACTAATATTTAAAAGCAGGCTCTGACTCAAGTAATGAAACCATGAAGTTGTTGAGCCATGGCAGCTGTGCCATTCACACACACACAGCCAGAAAATGACACATTCAAAGTTCTCGACGTGTAGGCATTCAAAGGCTTGAATGAGTGTGCAGCTGTGGTTTTAGTTGGCCACAAAAACACACAGAATATAACATCATGCACATCGTCCTGAAAGTATATTTCACAAAACAAACATCGTTGCCTTCTTGTCAACATCAGACTGGTTAACCAGATTACACAAAATCCCAGGAACTTGCTAATCCTCTCTAACAATTATGATTCAGTATTATGAGCTACCTTAGTAATTTATATAGTCATGGTGCTAGACAAAAATAGGAGCATGTGTCACTGCACCATATCATCTCCTAAAAGTTTACCACAGATGTCCTTAGCAGGAGATGGGATAGGTTTTTAACCAGTAATAAAGGACAGCTGAGCTTTAGCAATGTAATTAGCCACTAAGAATGATGCATGGAATGCAGATTCATTTCATGAAATAGTGGCCTTCAATAATTACTTTCATTCTTTGTGTTCATATTTTTATTTTCTTTTAATACAGGGTGGTTAATCTCCATGTGGTAAAGCAGTTTTAAAGATCTAGAATCATTAGCCAGTGGAAAACAGCCCAAAGAGTTACTCCCTTCTTGTAATGAATGTATGACTCATGTCGGATCTTGGTAACTTTTGAATTTCAGCTTTCTTTTTTGTTGGCAATCTCAGTGTTTTGCCCTCTTATAATTGTATCTTTCCCTATTTTCAAAGAAGCTCTCCTGTGACCCTTATTTTTAGTCATCTAAGGCTTGGCTTGTGGGCTTACTCAAATTGTGCCTGAGACACTTCACAACACAGGATAGGGCTGAAGATTAATGTAAACGAAACAGTGGGTGGGCCACATTCAGACTAAAACAAGTGTCAGATTCTGACTTAAAACTCTCTTAAAATGAAACTCACTTGTCCATGTGAAGCCAGCCCCAGATGCCTCTTATTTTTACTTGCCATTCCTTTGTAGGGTTCTGCCATGAGTCTATAAACAATTGATTTAGCAATCAAACCTCACTGATAATGTTAATCTGCATGCATAGCTGCTCCCAGCCTGAGAATCACGTCAGCTCCACCTCTGGTCATGAGGCATTTGGTTCCCATAAAGAGCTGAAACCTTGATCCTGTGCGTACACAGCTCACAGTAGGTTTTGTGCTCCTCTGAGAATCTTGCGTCACAGCTGCTCTGAAAGGAGGCAGAGCTCAGGAGGTACCTGCAAGCCATAGGGGCGGGTTGTAATACAGATGGGACTTAGCTTGCTCACCCACCTCGCCTTCTGTTGTGGAGTCCCTTTTCCAACAGGCCACAGAGCAGTACCATCTGGAGCTGTTGTATGACCCAAACTGTGTATTGTGATCGTAGGAGAATTTCAGTTTAAGTGAAGAAAGCAGCTTAAAGTCTTACCTGAAAATATTTTAAATTAATTTTATTGAGAAAGAACTAGCAATGAGACAGATTCAAAACAGGTTAGTAGGACAGTTACAGTAATCAATACTTTGCATATTGTTGTCCTTTTAGTTAGTTATTCAGAGTACAAGATGCAGACATGATATCTTGTCTAAAAACTATTAGTTCAAAACTTTCTTCTCATTGAACTAAGAGAAAGTAGCTGCATATCTATGCTATTTTGTATATACAGATATATTCTTTTCATTACAAAATGGACCTTCATTTATATCCCCTTTTTGCTTACTTTTGTCAAAGTGGGTATTCTAAAATGTACTGCTTCTAATGTCATATCAGTTACTGTTCTACTCTCTCTCTAGTAAATGTTTGCTTTAAAAAAAGACAAAAAAAAAGTGCCACAGGACTGTCCTGCTACAATGTTGTATGTGGTTAGATTTCTAAATTTCTGTGTAAAAATTTGTAATTGTTTATTTCTCTTTTGCTTACTATTTTTTATTTGTTTTAATTTTTTCACTTTCTGGATGGATTTAAAGTTTAGCATAAAAAATAAAGTTTAGCATATTAAATCTTTCTTAATACTATATAGTTTTTTAAAGAAATCATGCCAGATGTGGTGACAACCGAATTGAAAGAGCTATTTACTAAGTATTCCTGAGCTATTTATGCTACTTCCCTGCAAAATACTACCACAAAAATAAGATGTACTTTAGTTATCTTCTAATATTGACGTAAGCCTATTTCCTTCCCTCTTTCCTAGGTCTCTGCTCTCTCCTTCCATTACTTTCTCCATAAAGTACACCTTTCCAGACATTATGCTAAATGCTACTAATATCAAAATGAATATAAATGGCCACTTTTCTGTTGAAATTGGAAAAACAATGCAGAGAAATTTAGTAGGAAAAAAATATTCATAACAATTCACAAAATATATATAATACATATCCATACATTTTATAAACAGAGCAAAACGTTTTCTTTATAAGCAACATTTTTATATCTGCTAAGATATTTAATAACTAAAATTTTTGTTATATTTGATACAGTGTCTCACTATTTAGTGTAGGCTGGCCTTGATGTCACTTATGCAGCCTAAAGTAGCCTCAAATTCATGATTATCCTCTTGCCTCAGCTCCCTGAGTGCTGGGATTACAAGCACCTACCACCTCTAATGGAAACATCTCTAATATACACAATACACTTTCTCATTATTTATATAAAAAACTAATATGAGAGAAATACCAGTAATCAATGGATTGTAACATGCCTTTAATTGTGTTCTTTTATTTTGAGATTGTGACAAGCACAATTAACCTACACAGTAGTTGGAATAAAATTCAGAATTGTAGTAGACTGTGAGATCTGACAAAGTAGGCGTTTTCAAAAATTCAGGTGATAATTGCAATGCTGTGTGTAGGCTCCTAGGATTCCCGATAATACTGGAATTACACCAATTATCTCTAATAGGAGAAGTGGAGAAGGAAGCATGGAAGAGATCAGAGGTACTTTATATTGCATGAATAAACTGTTCTTCTGGCTCACATCAACAGGCTTCATGATTATATAAACAGGTACAAAATGAGCTGAAAATACGAATTGTCACTTACAGAAAGTTTCCCTCACACACAACTTTTAAAATATTCACTCTTACATCTTACTTTTGACTGAAAAACCACTTGTTCTTTGGATTCTGACTATGCATAGAAAAATTTTGCCAAATAAATGTGATGATACAAGTTATATGTTGCTTTAAATAACTTTACTGTGTACTTATGAACTAAGTAAAATAATCTCTGATCTTTTGATGAACATAGACTAATTAACATTGTTTGATCAGATAAGACATTTTCATTTTTAGTAATGTTCCCTATTTTGCTGAGTGACCTAGTATTCAAAGAAAGGATGCCATATCTTTACTAGCACTGCATTTTTGCCCTCCCTCCCTTGCTCAAGAAAAAATAATCTGTATTTAAAAGAAGTATTATCTTTCATTTTGCCCCCAGATTTTTGTGATGTTTATAACGTAAAGGCTAAGAAAAAAGATAAAAGCAGTTATTTTTATTTTTAAATTTTTATTAATTTTAATGAGAAACAAATAGCAATGAGACCATTTCAAAACTGATTAATAGGACAGTTTCAATAATTAATACATTGTACATTGTTATTTTCTTAGTGGTTATCCACAGTATATGAAGCAGACAGGATATCCTGTTCAACCACTATTAGTACAAATCTTTCTTCTCATTAAAAGCAGTTATTAGAAAGCTTGCAATGTAAATTTCTTTTATGCATTACATGGTTCCAGAGAAGATTCTCATTGCCACTGTGACTTTGCAGGGCACAATTATTGAACTGGTACAAATTATTCTATTTCTTAGTAGGAAGCTTAAGACAAACAGTCCTGTATATTCCTTAATAAGTAACCAGAATGGTAAAAATTGGAAATATGGCTTTTGCTCATTATGATGATTTAGTTTTCAACTCTTTGATATAATTTTAAACTTCAAAAGAGAAATAACAAGAAAAGTCTGTATTTCTTTTCCCAGACTCTCCCATCATTTATATTTATTCTCATTTGCTTTAAGGCTTAATAAGTAATTCCTTTTATTTTTATAGGCTTTTAATACTTC
>NW_004524623.1:11471671-11472806 GCF_000260255.1 Octodon degus
ACTCCAAATACTTATCTCCTGTTTTCTCTGTAGTACAATCTCTGTGGAAATCAGTGTGGAGATTCCTCAAGAAACTAGGATTAGAAGTCCCATTAATCCAGTTATTCCCCTTCTGGGTAATTTTTTTCAAAAGAATTAGAAGCATCATACCACAGCAATCTTTGCACACTCATGTTTGTAACACCACAATTTGTCATAGCTAAATCTTGGGAACAATTCAGAGGCCCATCAACTGAGGAGTGAATAAAGAAGATATGGTATTTTGTGCAATGGAGTATTGCTCAGTTATGAAGATGAACTTGAGGCTTTTGCAGGTAGCTGGAAGCAACTAAAGACCATACCTATAAGTGAAATAAATCTGACCCACACGTGCCAACACTGTATTGTCTTGCAATTAAGAAGCTGAAAGAGTTAACAAATTGTAGGGGTAAAACAAATACATTAAAGGGGAATGACAATGAGCAAAGTGAAAAATTAGGATGACAGCAAGGAGAAAAAGGAAAAAATGGAAGGGAAAATCATGTATGTACACAGGGTGGCTACAATGATTATAATACTAATTTCTGCTGGGGTTTTTTAAAGTAGCAATTAATGCTTTAAATTTTTACTTGGACCAGTTTTATATATTTATATCTGGTAATCTGAGCAACTATACTGAAGACAGCAATGTGCAACATAACAACTACCATTCCATACCTCTCATCTTGAGTTTTTTCTCTGCAATTGTGTATCATTTCTAATGTCTTATCTATTATTTTTCCATTCACTTTAAAACAAAAAAATAAAAACATCAAATAGTTGCTTTATAACTTCAGATGAACGGACTCCTTATCCTTATATCTGTCTCAGCATTTAAAATTTTTGTTTGAGAACAGACATGAGTACGTTAAAGGAAACAGAGATGAACACATTTTGTTTTACTTAGTAATTTATGTTACTGTTAGAATTTGCCTCACTTAGTGTCAAAGTGCCAAATCATCTTGTTTTCCTTATTTATTTCTCTCCTCTCGTCCCAAGGCTTTCTGCGGTATTCTACATCTAAGAGTGCACGGCTTTCTATACGGATAATCCACTGTTTTCCTTCTGCAGTCCTGTTGCATTGACAGCGAGGAGTGTAAGGTTTCTTTCCAGAATT
>NW_004524623.1:11474291-11475264 GCF_000260255.1 Octodon degus
TTACCTATAAGTTTATGAAACTATTTTATTTTGAAAGTCTAAAGAAACAAAATGTGTCTTCATTCTGGTCAATGAGAACAGAAAGAAATGTAAATAAAAGATAATTATAAGATTATTTAGAAAAGTGTCATGATAGTTTGTCTAAACAATATTAGTACAACCCTTTCTTCTCAATGAACTAAGAGAAAGTTTAGCTACTTTTTCCATACTGCTCAGGCACAATACCTAACACCCCAAGTTAAAGGGGGAAAAGTTTGTTTAGCCCTCAGGTGGTAGAGGTTTCAGTCCATAAGCCTAGAGAGGCTCTAGCCTCCAAGGCAGGGTGACTGAACAGAGAAATAGCTCATGGTGGCAGAAGGCAGCAAGGGAGCCAAGAGGGAAAGACCAGCTTCTTTCCATCCCTGATATGGTATCCCAGACACCAGGATCTGGGCCATATCAAACCAATCAGTGGACTGATTAGTAATCACCCGTCCTTAATCCAAGCGTTCTACCATGAGCCAATCATACACATGCTAGGTTCAGCCTCCCCTGAAAAAGCTCCACCCATGACCGCATGAGGCTATAAGAAAACACTCAAACACAAGTCACAAAAAATTATGTGTATTTCTTGGAGTTTCTATCTGTAGAAAGTTTCAGCTCTTAACTGCTTTTCAGTCCATTCATTATATAGACCAGTGAAATATTGTTCATCTTCTTTACTCTCTCCAAAACCTTGTTTCCCCCAGAGTGTAAACCCTAGTTTACGGGCAAAAAATATATCATTGGAACCATTAGATCCACAGTGAAAATTATAAATGTGGATGCATTCTTATCCAAAGCATGCTATATGGCGCTATAGTAGCTTAGACAATACAGTTCTGAGACTTTTTATTTTAAGACAAAGGAAAATATTACTCAGAATAACTTAAAAGCATAAAGCAATTTGTACATGACTTTCCAGAACTCTTAAAATTTGGAAAAATAATACAAG
>NW_004524623.1:11475604-11496362 GCF_000260255.1 Octodon degus
GATAGCTCAGTGGAATAAGTGTTTCCCTGGCAAGCGCAAGGGCCTGAGTTCAATCCCCAGTTCTGCAAAAATAAAAACAAAACACACAAAAATCAATAAATAAACTAAATGCTATGTTACGTTGTTTTGATATCCTGACTTATTTCTGATATACTAAATGATAAGAGTAAGAAGTGAAATCTGAAAATTGATTAAATATCATCAGGATTTAATAGTTTGTTATAAAATCTATGTACAGTGTACAGTGTCATGCATTTTTTCTGGCTAGATCTTCAAGCTACATGACTTGTATTTTATGAAGATAGAAACATTTAAAATGAAAATGATGTCATAACTAAACCTTAGCCATTTGTGGATTGAGAAAATAGGTTGTCATATGACATATGACCGTCTGAATATGTCAAATATTCAAAAAAATTAAGCATAGAACCTACCCATTTCAGTTCTTCCCTAACACAGTTTTGACATCTGCACAGAAATGAGTCTTATGTTATTAACTCACACATTTTGACTCCAAGAAATCTCTCAAGGAATTAAAACAATATAAAGATCATTTTGAAGAGGTATTCAACTTTACTGTTTTCATAACGATTCCATCAATTTGTTTTGACATACGGTTGGCACAACCTCTGGCTGTTTTCTTATAAAATAGAAACAAGTGTGCAACAGAAGAATATGGCAGTTGTTTTACCTGTATATACAAGGATAAATTACACACTTGGATAGATTTGTTTCTCCCCAAAATAGACACACTCCTATATTCTAGATCATAATTTTATTTTAACTGAGTGGATAAACTGTAATTGAAAAGTAGGTCCTCATATGATATGCCTGCAGCAAACTTCATGAAAATTTCATTTGTAAAGACTAACTTATCTGGACATGCAGTTACCTGAAAGAAGGATACATTAAGACTATGTACTATAACATTAACTCATATTTCAGAAAGTGCTTACTCCTCAAAAAAGGTTTTCACCAGCTACAAAATGTAGGAAGATACTTAGTCTTAGAAATCTGCTGTATTTTCCTATTCTTCAATTATCATCATTAGTCTTTTTTTTTTTTAACAATACCTTCAAACTTACACATCTACAGTTCTAACACCAAATTTACAAATTGAATACATAACAGAAGGTGCCAGCTAGTGGCTGGTTTCCTCACTCATTTATGCAAAATGTAACTCCTCCATCTCATCCATCCTGCAAAGAGCATTTTATTTCCAGCTAACCCAATTCTGTCAGTGAGGTTTATCCACATGACTGTCTTGATGTTTGTGTATAAAACTTGGAATCGCATAAGATACCTCTTTCCTTGTAATGTTTTATGTTCCCTATATCCCTGAATTCTGTTAATTATTTCTTTAAAATAAATTTAAATTTGGTACCTCCTCAATGGCTCAGAGATTTTAGGAACATGACCATCATTGTCCTCACCCTAGGTAATTGCAATAGCCTGACATTCATTACCTTGATTTTATTTTAACCATGGTAAGAATTTATTTAATTCTCTACTGTCTCAGGTTATCACAATACTGTTTATTAAAAAAATGTAGTTCACAGAGCCTTAAATAATTTCTGTAGAGACAGCTAGTCATTCATATGTTTTAAAAACACATCTAACTTTTCTCATTAAAACTTAAATCATTTGAAGGAATGTGATGTACCTTGAGACTGTAATGTTAAATGAAATAAATTAGACACACAAACCTTAATATCAACTGGTTTCTCTTGTGGAAGAAGTGCAAATTATAAGTGAAGATCAAAATAACTAGGAGATAATATGAAGTGGAGAAATAGGTCTTCCTCAAAGGGGAAAAGGATTAAGAGATGAGGGAGTGTTGAGGAAGTAGAAGGAACATGATAGGAAAGACGTGAAGATAATCATGCACATGGACCATGGGGGTTGTAAGCAGTGTGTACTGCAGACACGTACTAGTCAAAATTTTAAAAACATAAATAGCTGGTAATGATGTAATAGATCTGACATTAAAGCAATGTTTATTGTATTAAATATAAGGACAATCTACCAAATTTATGGAACTATTATATATTAAAATATATGAAGAATTTCATTCGTGACTATAAGGACTTTTTTACATTTAATAATCCTAAAGAAAAACTTATAGGAGGAAAAAGTCTTTCTGAGATTCTGTGTAGCATTAAAATATATCTTTGGTCAATATGACTAAATATGAAATACAGTTTTAATTTTCTTGAGCATTTTATTTTTATTTATTTTATTAAATAATTTTATTGAGAAACAAATAGCAATGACACAGTTTCAGAACCGATTACTAGCACAGTTTCAATAATTAACACATTTCATATTGCTGTCTTAGTGCTTATTCATTATACAAGATGCAGACATGAGATCCTGTCCACAAACACTATTAGAACGAATCTTCCTATTCATTGAATTAAGAGAATGTAGCTGTATATCTATCCTAACTATTTTGAGTATACAGATACAAAATGGTCATTCATTTGTATCCCCCTTTTTTGGTTAGTTTTGTCAGAGAAGGGCATTCCATTGTCATTAAAATATTGTAGGTGTGTGATTCAGCAAAATATTCCAATATAGTCCAGTAGTCCATAATAGCATTAGGTTTTCTGTAAGACTGGCAATGTCAGAAGCTGTTGACTTGAGCCTTTTACAGCTCAGCATATTAATACAGATGTACTTTTTATACTTTGTTTTTATACTTTTCTGTTGCATGGTTAAGACTAAGAAAAACAAGACCTATATAACAAGAAATGTAACTTTTGTATCTGATAAAGTCAGCCAGATTCCCTCAGAATTTATCTTGAAGCCTTGTACCGCAGATTGTAGAACCTTTGTCAGTGTCAGCCATGTGGATGAGTCGTGACCATTGCTTCACCAATGTGCTCTCTGTGAAAGCCTGAGAGAATGTTTTCTCTCTAGGTGACTCTCCTTAGACACACTCTGCATCATCGATCACTTTCCTCTGTGGCCCCACAATCTCCTTGAGCATTTTAAATATCATCTTATTTCCCTATACCAGTATTATTCTTCTTTTATAATGTAATATAAACTTAAAGTATAATTAGTCAAAACATGAAAGTATTTTCCTTAGTTATTGAAGGCAATATGAATCACATTTGCTAATTCTTCCACTCCAGTGTTGTTTTTCTATTATTGTTGTAAAATGTCCAACACATCTTGAAGTGCCTTGTGAGACATCTTTCCTCTGTATGTTTTCTTCACTGAATCTTTGTTCTGCCTATTTTTAAGACTTCCTTCTCAGTAGAGATGTCTTAGTTACTTTTTGTCATTGCTAAGACAAAACACCAACACCCAAAACTAAAGATGGAAGGACTTATTAGCTCATAGTTTGTAGAGATTTCAGTCAATATTTCATAATGAGTTGGCTCCAAGGCAGGGTGCTACATGGGAGAGGGGCCACATCTCATGACAGTGGGAGATAGAAAAGCAACAAGGGCTAAGTGGGAGGAAAAACCTCTCCTGTTCCTTATATTTTATGCAGGCTCTCCCTGTTAAGGCAGGAGTAGCACTCACATGCTTAATCCCAGCACTGGACCAAGAATCAATCACAAACTTTATTTGGCCATCTCCAAAAAGCATGTCCCTCTTGACCGCATGCACATTTGGGGAAACATCTAGACACAAATCACAACAGAAGACATTATCCTAGTTGTGAGTGTTGCTTCTGAGGTTTTAGGTTTTATCAGGCTCTTATTGAGAAACTCCCAATCAATTTTAGATCCTGTTCTCAGCATGAACTGGAATATCTGGCAGGGAATATCTCAGATGACTTATGAGTTCTTCAGGTCCAAAGTTAATGGAACTGATGGGTTTTTCTTCTGATTTCCTTCCTCTACTGCTCTGATTCCAACTCTCTGAAGGTAATATCTCCAAAAACGTTTTCAGAGCTGACCAAATAGCTCAACAGATTAAAACACCAGCAAGCAGGAGCAGGGGCCTGGGGTTTGATCCCCAGGCCTGCAGTGCCAGCCCTGCCCCCAGGGCACACTGATGGCAATTGAGACTGGGCGTGGTGGCACGTGCCTGTAATCCCAGCACTTGGGAGGCTGTAAACAGATCAATCACTATGAATCTGATCTAGTAGTCAGACCCTGAACACCCTGTAGACCCTTCCCTAAAAAAAAAAAAAAAAAAAAAAAAAAAAAAAAAAAGGCATGAAGCCTATATCCAGTATAAAAAGGTCTTTTTCTGTTGTGGTTCAATTCTCTGATGCCTCTTTAAATATTTAATTTTTTAAATTACTTTACTTTTTGAAAATTACATAATTTCTTTTGACTGCTTTTTATCCCTTGAAAATACCAAGCATTTTTCATCTTAGTCTTTACATTAGTAGCTCCATTTCCCGGAATAATTTTGTCCCAGCAAAATTTAGGACTACTTTTCTTAGTTCATTAGGTATTTTTATTTTTGTTTTATTTTCAACTTCAGGCCTAATCCATCATTTTATTATTATTAGCCATTTAGAATTTTATATTTCTGATGGTTTACATTTTCTGTTTTTCAATAATTTCTACTCTCGGAGCTGGGGAGATAGTTCAGTAGAATAAACGCTTGCCTAGCAAGCCAATAATTTCTACTCTCTTAAAATTTACATATCTACTACTTTGTTTTCTTCTGTCATTTGTTTTGTGTGTGTGTGTGTGTGTGTGTGTGTGTGTGTTTCTTTACAGTTGTTCATCTACAAATCACATAATAGCTAGAATCTTTGCTTTGTTTACTAAGAGTATCAGTCTTCAACATAAGTGCTTGATATTGGTAGGAGCTCATTAAATATTTGTTGAGTAAATAAATCAATTGAATCCATTTAACTAGGATTTATCATTTGTGGTTTCACTTATACATGTCATGTATTCTTAAATGTATTGTTAATATTGTAAAAATTTGCCCTTTGATACCACTGATTTGCTTAATATTTTCTCTATCACTTAGAATATAAAGAATTTCATTAGATTTAAGTAAACACTAAGTTGATTTTATTCAGAATGCTACTGTATGCTCATTTAGCTTTGTAATATTTCCAAAATTAAAATAAGAAGACAAAAAGTCAAGAATGCACTTATTTTTAGTGGTTAAATTTCTTCTTTTGTGTGGTTCTAGGGATTAAACCCAGGACCTTCTGCATGTAAGACATGAGCTTAACCACCGAGTCACATTCCCAGCCCTATTGTTACTACTTATATAAAAATGTATGCAAATGATTCCTTCATTGAAGCTCTAGCTTCTTTATTTGTGATATGAGGGACAACACTATATTCAGGTCATAATGGGCACTTAGGTAGCAATGGATGAGTAGATTTCCTGGGCTCTGTTCTTACTACAGGCTACAGAGAAATTACTCTTTTTTTATGCCTAAACTTCCTCATTAAATGTAGGTGGAGGGCATAATAATGTTTCTTCACAGAGATTTATAAGGAAGACATAAATTCATAAATATAATGAACTTTGAATAAGTACATAATAATACAAACTAAGCAGGGACAAAGTAAATATTTGGTATAGAAATGTTAACTACGTAAAGTGATAATATGCATCTTTTATGTATTTCTTTGGTCCTTGTGGCACAAAAAGATGATCAATAAAAGAGAAATACTTTTTAATTATACAAAATTTTACAGAAATTACATAAAATGTTTAAAATTATTAAAATAATTATATCATGGGCACACTTAGCTATCTTATAGTAATATTTCTCATGAAAAACCAAATTCAGAACATAAAAGGAAATATTTACTGTATTTAATTTCTCTTTACTATATTCATCATATTAATCTCTAAGATAATAAGTATATTTTGATTATTGTCTAAATAAGCAAAGAATAAGAAGTTATATATATATATTTAATGATATATATCTATATATATTTAGTGATTATAGGATTTCAAAGAGTCTTGGAAATGAAGGGACAGAAATACATCTCAAATGTGTCACCATTCAACTTTACCACTGACCTAAGACTATTTTGTGGAGGAAAGGGATACCAGGGATCCAACTTGGGAGCTTGTGCTTGTCAGGCAGGGACTTAAGCTGCAGAACTATCTGCCTGGCCTTGGCATAAGACTATTTTTCACATAATTTTATCTTTTCATCACTAAAGTATTCATCATTAAAAACGTATTTAACTATTTTCAAGATCCCTTTATTTAATCTATAAAATAAAAGTAATGGATTTCTTATATATGAAGTGTACCAGAGATGGCACACCAAACCTGTCCTAGGTTAATTTCTTATTTTGAAAAAATGCATTAAGAAAGAATGCAGAATACATAATTTTTCAAAAAACTTACTAAAATTTAAACTATTCAAAATATTTCTTACTTTAAAATATATTTTGTATATAAACTTATATTTTACTAGTTTTAGAAATGATATTTTGACAAGAATGAAGTTATTTAACCGCTTATCAACAATCATCAATGAAAGAAAGGAATAATACTTCTAAAATATTAAAGAATAAAAAGCTACATTTCAAGAAATACATTTACTTTATAAGGGGAGAAAGAAAAAAACAATAAAAGAGTCATAGGAAAACTAGAATAAACATAGAGAATATTAAGTGATTTTTAAAAATTGTTTAAGTGGCCATATACATTGGCCATAAATGTATCAAAAAAGTAATTTTACCTCAAATGTAATTCTGTCCAAATCTCAAGAGCTGTATATTCCACATAGGAATTTCAGGCCAAAACATTGTTTCAATTTCTTACACTGTATATTTTGCATATCAGCTCTAAGAGTTTAACTAAATGCAGAAGAGTAGTTGTAGATTAAGGATCCTACTATATCTTTGAAGGTTATATAATATATAGCATAGAATGATTTAGCCTGATTTACAGTCAAGAAGTTTAGAGGAAAAGGTCATTCTGGGGTACTCTGCTGTAGTTCGAACAATTAACCTACATAGGGGAGATTGCTTCATACTCGAACAATCTCATTTATTATCAGCACTAAATCTTGAAAATGTCACTTATTTAATCTCTGAAAATAAATTAGTCATATGGAATATCAGCCTGAATATTTAAACAAATCATCTCAGGATGATATCGAGATTTACAAGTGAACTTTCTTATTATGAAAGGAAGCCAACTAAAGACATAAGAGATGAATTAATAATTCAACATGATAATCACTCAACAGGAGGAGCAGAATGCTACTGATGAGAAAGAATTCATTTATGATTGCCTATTGTGAAGTGTCATGTCACTTTTAACCTCTTTTGAAATTTTTTATGTATTTTACTAAAACTCAAATACGTAAATGCTAGTATGTGGATGATGACAATTCAGAGGTTTATGAAATCCCTGAATAGCCAATATTCTTACCCTAAATGGCTTTGGGGCCAAGATGTACTTTAGATTGACATTCTGTGTAGTCATTTATATTATAATGAAAAGGGCCTATGAAGTAACTAGTGGACCAGAAAAAAACAAAATCCTCTCTCTCTCTCTCTCTCTCTCTCTCTCTCTCTCTCTCTCTCTCTCTCTCTCAGAATTAAAACCTTTTATGGCTTCCTATACCCTTACATTCTAAGGTTACTCAGCTTGTCATTACAATAAATAGCTTCTAGTTCTTTCTGAGCCATATCAGTAGTTGCTTGATGAGGTCAGAAAACTAAACAAACAAGTACTATAAAATGAAAAAAAAAACAACAAGTTGATCAAAAGGCTGAAAATTGCAAAGACATAGATAAAATGGTTATTTTGTGGAAGTATTTTGAAAACTATTCTCATATAGTTTTCAAAATACCATTAATTTTACATACCATTAATTTTACAAAATATTGTATTTTTATCTGCTTTCAGTGTCATATTTTTTTTTGTGGAACCGAGGATTGAACTCAGGCCCTCGCACTTGCCAGGGAAGTGCTTATTCCACTGAGCCATCTCCCCAGCCATTCAGTGTCATATTTGATAAACATGGAAAATTGTCATATGCAGGCCAATGCTGAGATATAATTTTGCATCCAGTTAATTGGTTCATAAGAATAAATGTTTTATTGCTTAGCTATGTGAGTCTGAAACGTATCATTTGATTATTGAAGTCTTTCTACTATTTAATTCCTATTAAGCAGCTGCTAAAATCTGTGTTTTTTACATTATACTTTGAGAAATAGTGATCTGGTTTAGATAACCATATATTGATCGTTCACTTCCAACACAAACATTTCCAAGGATAGGTATATTTTTAAACAAACGTCTTATTTTCTCTTGCATATATTCATTCATTTAATAATTAAAACCCAAAACAATCTATTGGTGAGTCCCCATCAGTCACAGCAAAGCCCTTGTCCTTCTGTTGCCTAGATAATGCTTTCCTTCTTGACACTGAAATTTTAAAACTAAGTGAAGGAAACCGAAAGTCACTAAGTTTGCTTCTTCCATTAAGATTCGCACAGCCAGAGAGGGTAGTGCCATCATGGTGTCCACCTTCTTTAGCTGTCCTGCTGGTGATGAAGACAAGGCTGAACACCTCAGTGTGTGAATGTAATTGAAGATTTTCAGCCACTAAAGCCAAATATTGTGAATCTAATGAGTTAACCTTGCCAACCTTGCCAGCAGTGTGAAAAGTGTTTTGACACCCTTAATATTTTTTAGAAAGAAATTTCGGACTTCTTGTGACCTCTAGTCATGAATGTCATATCTAATGTAGAACAAAAAGGAGTTTTCTCACTTCTTTTTCTTAAAGAAATGAGAAAAGCAAACTAACACGATTTTCAAACAGAAAAACTTCTGTTTTTGTGGACATGGGTTCTTTGCCCTTAATTCAGGTCCATGGTCTTTTACAAATAGTACATAATCCTGGTATGCAATGCGTGTTAGCAAATATCATTTTATTGTCTCTTGTTCTATGAGACATTTCCATGTGTTGAGCAGTCATGATGCATCTGCAATGAACAGAAAAAAATGATACCTTAACTCCCAAACTGATACAATTGGAGAAATGGAAATGAACACACATATGCACAGAGTAGAAGAAAAGATGTGGATTACAGATATTTGAGCTTGTCCTTTAAATGGGCTTAAAAATTGGAATGACAGACAAGAAATGACAACATGCTACACTCAGAGAACTATATATCGTATAACCAAAGGTATTAATTTATGAGAAATAGGCAATTTTAATATTGAAGAGTTCAAACATACTCTGATATTGATAGCTGAGTTACAAGGCTAAGGCCACCTATAACAATGAAACATAATTCTGAGAGATGATAAAAATGTTGAAAAAAAGAGAAGGATAAACTTGCTGCATTTTATCCTGCAAGCAGCTATTAAATAGCCAGATAGTAGAGGAGATATAGAAGATAAAAGAGAGATCAGGAAAAATTACTAATTTTCATCTTGTAAGGCTTAAGAAGACATAAGAGAAAGAATTAGATTATCAAGATAAATAATACCCAGCAAAAAGTTCCAGGGATAACACCTTAGTGAAGAGATAAGTAAAGAATGCTATATCTAAATACAAGATTACAATATTATATATTATTCAAACATACTATTTTCCTAAATGGAATATTTATCTCTTTGAGTATGCTGAATTATAAAAAGCACAGTATTTTAAAATATTCAAATAATTTAAATATTTATAGAAAAATGAGCACCTATTTATCAAACAGTCCATCAGTATGACTGTTGAGCCATTAAGCAATTAATGTAACAAAAAATCTTGTTGTTTTATGTGCTATTTAATATGAATGGAAAATTCCGATTTTGAATCATAAATGATTTCCTATTTGAAGTTATATGTTATGAAGAATTTTTGACAAATTATGTTGAGTTTTTGCCTCTCTATTACTATGATTTCTTAAGTATTATCAGTCAGAATAAATTACCTTCTGCCTTTCATTGATACTTAATTGCAGAACTAGATCTAGGTAGCATTCTCTATCTTAGGAGGGCAATAGGACATAATGATGATTATAATGAACCCTGAAATTTGGAAAATACTAAGAGACTCTTAGTGTTAGAAAACTTACCTGAGTAATAATTAAATACACCTGTGGAAAAAATGTGCATAATTCAAAGATTGTTTACTATATTACCCCTAACATTCTATGTAGAACAACTTTCAAACCTCAGAAGTTGTCCTCATTCCATTTACTCATCATTGTCGTTCTCAGATTTGCTAATTACACTGTCTATTATCATTCATTAGACAAAGAGTTCCTGAAATCTGTGCGAATAGATTTTTTTGGTATGTCCTCTGCTGTGCACAGTTTGTTCTGTTCTACATCATAGCAGGAATGAAATTTATCACATGATATGCACATCAGGATTTCATATTTTGCACAGGTTGAAGAAACTCCCGTTGATCTTTTTTCCTATGGATTTGTATTTGGGTTGAATCTGATTGAAAAATATGAATAAACTTCTTGTGAATATTATCATTCATAAGCAACAACTCTCAAGTATCAAGGAAAAGGGAATTTGCTGAGTTGTGATGTGTGCATAGGTTTTCAATATCAAAAGTGATTGAGAGCTCTAGTTCCTCCATATATTTTTAAGTAAATAATATTATAGATATATTCAGTTTTAGCCATTCTGCTAAGAAAAAATGTGCTGTATCATGTAGGAGTCAATTAGGGATTCCACAGTGACAAGTCAGGATTGGAATAGGTTTAAATGATATGCTTTTCAAGTACTTGAATGTTGTACTGTATTTTATAAATTTCCACTTATGTTCATTTCTTACATATGAAAATGTCTCAATTTTGTCTTCATTCTTAAAGGGTATTACCATGGATATAGGGATCAGCATTGATCTCTATTTTTGAACTTTATGGTTTTGATAAGAAACATGCTGCATATGAGAATCATTTTTGCCTTTTAGATAAAGTTTTGTTTTTCACTGATAACTTTCAAAACTTTTTCTTTATTCATAGTTTCTAAAAGTTTGACTATGAGATTTCTGGGTGTTGAAATTGTCAAATTTCTCCTATTTGGGGTTTGTTCAACTTCATTAACTGTGAATTTCTATATTTTTTCCTTTGACTATTTATCAGCACAAATTTTTCTTTTGTTTATTATCTGCCTCCTTATCCCAGTAGGCAGTGTGTCAGTCTCATGATCATTTGTTTCTTTTCTGAACTTTAATTTCATGAATATAACATTTGGCATTATTCTAATCTTGCTAGCGTCTGCAGTTTTCTTGGTGGTGGTGGTGTTACATTTAATTGCTTATTTTATGTCTAGAAAAAATTTTGTTAGTATATATGTGCAATATAGAAGGAATATACTCTCGTACACACATCACATCTTGATTCTTTCCCTTCCCTTCTGCCCTCTCTCCTGTTCCACAGTTACGGGGCCTCTTCTCACCTTCACAACATCTACTCACCTGGTTCCTGAAATTCTGCCTCCTTTTTGGGGTTCTATTTTCTCTTTGCTATTATTAGATAATTTCTGTGCTATTTTCAAGTTCACTGGTACTGGCTTCTGCTTATCAAGTCCACTGCTCAGATTATTCACTTAATTACTTACTTCAGTTATTTTATTTTTCAATTCTATAAGTGTCGTTCAATTTCTTGTTTATCTTCAGCTTATTTAGTGAGCCTTTGTGTTTCTTTTCGGTAGCTTTCCTTGTTTATTTTATGTATATTTTGATTGCTTATTTAAACATTTTGATGTTGGCTTTTTAAAAATATTTTATACATAATTCTATCATAAATGTTCTCATACTGGGGGCCAGTGAGACAGCTCAGCAGACTAAAGCACCTGCTGGCAAACACAGGGACTGTGGTTTGGTCTCTGGCACCACATGCCTTGCTAGCCCCACCCCCAGGGCAGGCTGAGCTGGCCACAGAGTCCAGACCTCGTGACTTAAGCCTGTAATCCCAGCACTAGGGCAGCTGAAAAACAAGAGGATCTCTATGAGTCCGAGCTGCATAGTGAAGCCCTGTAACAACCAAATACATTTTTTAAAACAAGAAAGTTCTGATACTTAATGACTTAATCTTTTTGTCTCTTAGTATAATGACTAACTTTATATAGATATGGAGCTATTTTGGATACAATAAAAATGTAGCTTTTATTTGTTTCTAATTTTAAGAGAATAAAAAATTAAAAATCATTAAAAATGATAGAGAACTTTAAAACAAGATCATAGGAAATCAACAATTTTTGATATATTGTCCTCTTCAAAGTTGTTCAAATTACAAGATATAACCCTGTACAATTGGTACAAAAAAAATAAGCTTCAAGTGTTCCTTTAAATAAACCAATAGAAATTAGTAGTACAATTACTTTAGTTATCTTGTGTTTGCATATATGTAATTTTCCCTTCTTTCCTTCGTTTCTCCTTTTCCTGATCCCAGTTGTTTTCTCGTTTTGAGCAGTGTCTTTCCCCTTTACAATACCTATAGTAGCTTTCAGGTTTTATTTGCTCTTCCAATTTCTTATGCTAGAGAGAAAATACAGTGTTTACACAGCAGGTCAGATTTATTTCACTTATGAGTATGGTCTCTAGCTGTATCCATTTACCTGTAGAAACCTCAAGTTTATGTTTCTTTATAGATGAGAAACATTTCATTGTATAAAAGTCCACATCTCTTTTTAATCCAGTCCTCAGTTGATGGGCATTTGAGTTGTTTTCAAGATTTGTCTATGAAAAATTTAGCTGCTATCAGGATGGTGTGCATGTATTTTTGTGGTATGATGTTTTCAGTTTCTCTGGGGAAATACCCAGAAGGGAATATCTGGGTTGAGTGTGACCTCTAATCCTAGTTTTTTAAAAGAATCTCTGCACTGATTTCCACAGAGGTTGCAGCAGTCCACATTCCCACCAACAGTAGAAAAGGGTATTTTTCCCCCACAACTCCATCAGCATTTGTTATTGGTTAACTTCTTGATGATAGCCATCCTTTCTGGGGTAAGAAGGAATCTCAGTGTTAATTTGCATCTCTCAAATAACCAAAGGTGTTGATTATTTTTCCATATACTTTTTATTTGTATTTCTTCATCTGAGAAGTGCGTATTCATCTCAAATGCCCTTTTTGGAATCCGTCTTTGAACTTTGGGGGGTTGAGTTTTTAAAATTCTTTTTATGTCCTAGATCGAAGTCCTTTGCCTGAGTGACTGTTGGCTAAGTTTTTTTCCCAATTCATGGGATATCTCACTTACTCTGTTGGTGATTTCTTTTGATGTGCAAAAACTTTTCAATAAAATCAGAAACCAATTGTTGATTTTTTGAAGTATTTCCCATCATAGAGCAGGAGTTTTGTTCATGAACTTTCTGCCTACCTTGTATATTCAAGATTTCTACCTACCTACTTTCTTTTGAGCAGTCATTGTTTTTGTTTTAATATTTAAATCTTTAATCCATTTCAACTTTAGTTTAGTGCATGATGATAGATGTATTTTAGTCTAGCTTGTGGTGAGAAATCTGTCATTCTTCTGATGGGCTTCCATTTATAGGTGGTATTTTTTTATCTAACAGTTTTTAATATTTAGTTCTTTCATTGAATTTTGGGGACCGTGATTGTTATATATCTGGCTATACTATTTATTTTAGCCATGGCTAATTGGAGTTCTACATACCTCACTTGGTACAGATGTCAGATTCTTTTCCCAGGGAAACTTTGGGAAATTTTCTACCATTACTTTTGTAAATAGTCCTTTTACATCATTCATTTTGATTCCTTTTTTTTTTTTTTTTTTGCAGAACTAGGGATTAAACTAGGCCCTTGTGCTTGTCAGGCAAGCACTTAATTTACTGAGCTATCTCCCTGGCTCCTGCTTTCTTTGATATCTACCAGTATTATATTGTTTTGCTTTGCATTATCTTGCAGCTGTTGAATTATTACTTTGTCGTTCCTTGTTAATCTTAGCAGAACTTTTTTTTCAGGATCTCTAGCAGCATTGTTGTCTGCCAGGTCTGAAAGTCTAGCATCCGTTCTGTTCAAGTGGTTTTACCAGCTTTCAATGAAACTTTTAATTTCCCTGATATGTCTTTGAATCTATTTCATATATTCTAATTCTTCCCTTTCCTCCATAGTTTGTTCAAGATTTCTATCACTTATCTATACTCCTCTATTTTTTATCTATGCCTTTTTTAGATACACCAAGCAATTATTTCATGATTATTGGCATAGTTTTGGTCATTTTTTTTAACTGACAGAACATTTTTTACCTGATTTCCTCTATAGCCTCCTGGAGTTGTTCCTTTATTAGAATCTTAGAAGCTGAGTTCTTCTGAGAAGTGATCAGTGCTAGAACTGGAGCAGGGAAGGTTCAAAGGAGTCGGAAATATGGTGCATATGCTATAAAGTTAAGAGAAGTCTGCTGCTCTTGGTTACATGTACTACCTCTTCTTCAGTCAAAATTTGGCCAGCAGAGCGATCTATGGTTTCCAGGTGTAGACAGAGGAAGGGGTACCTCACCCCACTCCCCTGAGGTCTATGATAGAAGGTCAGGAAGGAAGAGTCAGGATGTCTAAGTTATAGCCTATAGGACTCAGAGGCAGAGCTCTGGCCTGGCACACGTAAGGCCTGAGCTGTATCCCGGTCACTCAGGAGGCTGAGGGCTTGACTGCCATCTGGTGCTCCTAGAGCACAGACTGGGACACAGAAAGTGGGACGAGTGGGTTACGGTCTGGCTTCTCCTCACACATGACAGGTATGCAGGAGCGGCCCCAGCAGAGACCCCCTCCAGTGCGCTGCCGGTGGTGCTGATGCTACAGCCACAGGTACAGCTCCCTGAGCTCTTATTTGAAGCTGCTTCTGCCAATTTGTTTTGTCACTGCTCTGGTGAGGGGATGGCTGGAGCATTACCTTGTCACTAACCTAAGAGTATACATGCAGGCCCACCACTCAGCACACAAGGATGAAGCAGGGGAAATCCTAATTCTGGCTATCAGATAGTGAAACTACCTCTCCTGTAGACCTCTAATCATATCTCCCTCTAGGAGGATCAGGAGTTATTTCTGTTGCTCACATGGTCTACACTCACCTCATGATGGCCCCATCACACTGAAGACAAAAGCCTTATGCCCAGGAAATCTCATTTAATTCTTTTCCAGGAGAGAGACAGGCATAACTTCTTCGTTACCATTTGAAAGGAAGTAGATAGACCAGTGAGCCCAGATCACCTCTATCAGTATCCTCTAGGGCCCTTGATATGACCTGCAGGCTACGGACTTCTTGGATCCTAATTCAAAGGAGGAAAGGTCTATTTAGATAATGATTCGTAGAGGTTGCAGTCCATAACCCATAATCAGCTGGCTCCAAAGAAGGACCACACATGCAGAGGGGTAACTGATCATGGCAGAGAAAGACAGAGAAAGAACAAGGTACAGGAACAAGCCTGTTTCTGTCCCTTACACTGTAGGCAGGCTACCCACCCTAGGGCAGCTAGAACACTCACACCCTCAATCCTAGCATTGGACAATGAATCAGTCATGAATTCTAGATTCAGCCAGCTTTGGAGAGCCTGTTCCCAATGACTGTATGATACTTTGGGGGTACATCTAGACATATACTATAACAACATTTTTGTAAAAACACATATAGTTAGAAAATGAATCAAATTTGTTAGTCTTCTTTATTTTATTTTCATGTATTTGGTACAGGGTCTCACTATGCGGCTCATACTTTTAGTGACTCTCCTGTTTTCAGCCTCAACAGCACTAGGATTATGAGCTTCCCACAAGTACACTAGGTCTTGGTGGCCAGCTCTGTGAGCCCAGGGGCAGGGCCAGTGTGGCATGTGGTGCCAGGGATCGAACCCAGTTCCTGAGCTTGCCTAAGCAGGTGCTTAGTCCACTGAGCTGTCTCACTGGCCCTTATTAGTCATTTGTAGTAGAGGAAATGAATGAACCTTTAGATTTGTTGTATTAAATATTAGTAATTGCAGATTTAGGTTGTTTAGAGTACACCCGATTTACAATGAAAGGTCTGTACAGTTTGCCATATTTTTATGATTTTTCCACATAAATACTTTCATTACATATGCAGAACAGAATGTAAAACATTAAATCGTTGTACTTGAAAATGTAGATGAAGCAGTCAACCTTCAAAGAAACTTATTTAATGAAGTTTACTGAAAAAGTGCTAGAAAGTTTGAGCTAATAAGGAATTGGAAATTTTAAAAAATATACTAAGCTGAAACTATCTTACTGTGAACTCTTGGGAGAATAGCTTCAAGCAAGAAATTTTTGGTATTTGAACTACTTAAAATATTTTTTAAAAACTTCCTCCTTACATACAAAATTATATAATGCAAACACATTTACAAATATCACTGTAATAAGATTCTAAATAAAGTATTCAGAATGGTATTGAAAGAAAAACTCATTTTGAAAAATGAGACATTAAATTTAATCCTGAGCAGGTAATGCATTTTAATATCATCATTGGATTTGAGTCATTGATAATCCCAATTTGTCAAATCCTTTGTTTTGATTTTGTGCTAAATTTAAGTACGAATATTTATTAGCAAATATAATATTCTTGCTATCTGTGGCTGATGTTATCATAGTTGATAACAAATGTTCTCCACAGAGAATTAAAAGCTAAGATGATGACTAACCAAGTTATCAACTGTTGCACTACAACCTAATTGTATATCACAGATTGAATAACCTGGTCATATGTGGTGGTTAGTCTGTCTTCTGAGAAAAATACACATTTTATTGACTGGGAAGATTGGGCAGGGAATTTAGTTTGACATAGACATGGGTTATTGTTTTGTTTTGTTTTTTCTATTGCAATTGTGTTAGAATTAGATTTTCTTTTTGTTGTTTTTGTTGTTGTTGTTTTGTTGCTAGGTATCGAACCCTAGGAGTTACGGCTGCGATACCTGATGCCCCCGAGCAGCTCAAAATGAAGGGTGCTCTGTATTTCTCCTCAGTCTTGGACAGCCTGAGACTCCCACCAGCATTCTACTTTCCACAGCAGACGGAAGATAACTTCTGTGTGTTACAGCCCTTATGTATGTATTTATTTATTTTAATTTTGTGTTAGGAATAAACCTAAATTATCGGCGCTGGGTTTGAACTCTCAGTCTTTGTGTTTCAGCCTCACAGAGTACTGAAGCTGCTAGCATGCACTTCCGCTCTCAGCTGGAATTTTTTTAGATGCTGGCTAAATAGCTGTGCTCATTTGGAGCCTCTGTACAGCCTGTAGAATCATGTGTGCATACATGGGCTCATATACATTAAAAACACATAAGACGACTGCCTTTCATTTCTTCATACAATTTAAAAGTATGAACATTTTACCGTTTCTCTTTTTTAAGCTAAAATTCATCTATAACCTAGAAGGCAGCTTTGATTGCCTTGAAAGAGAACAGTTGTAGCTGATGAGATGACACATTGTGGATTGCTCATTTGAGCTGAAACAGTACAATCTATACAATTCAGTACTTTCCAGATGAATGTAGCTCTTCAGCTGAAACAATCTACAAAACCAAACACTAATCCTTGATTCTCTCCTTTTGAAAAATTGTTTAAATGTATGGTGATCTTTAGCCCGACTTGTTAACTAGTTGAAGCTAATTCATGAAGAACTGCATTGCAGAGAGCATTTTGATGAACAGAATACAATTTCTGAAAGAAAAAAAAAACTATAAAGCAAATGCAACAAAACTGATAGAAACCCCAGGATAAGAGGCTAGGTGCACATTAGTTTACTCCCTTGCCTTTGATATCCTTCTTCCAGCCTTCTTTTCCATCAGTCCTAGGATATTTTTTCAGGGGTCTGAGGTGACAGCTACAGGATTGGAAAGTGGATTCATGGTCTTTCTTTCACAGGGAGACTTGCCTGATGTGTACCAAGAACAACAACAAACTTCACTACAAAGTGTTTCTTTGGTGAATTACCTTGAGCCTGCTTTCTCTGGGAAAGGGGAAAAGCAGCTAATGGGCATAGCTGTGTTTTTTCTTTGTTTAAGAAAATTTCAACCTTGGGGATCTCTCAAAATGATTAACTGATTAACTTAATTAGATAATGTAAAGTGAGAGTCAAAACACTTTTTGGCTTCCCTCACACATTTTTCTATAAGACCCACATCACTCTATGAATATTGTGGGATCAGACTCCTTTGCCTCTGAGGAGACTGGATACTGCCCGCACTGCCTCTTGGAGCAGAGGCATAATACACAGCTGGCAGTAATCCATGGTTATGGCTAGAGTTACAGTTGTGATACCTGATGCCCCCAAATGCTTAACTGTGTTCCATCTCAGGCTTGCAGAGCCTAATTTTTCTACCCAATGTCCTGCCTTCCACTGCAACTAGGACTAAACTTGTGTTTCCACCAATAACTGACAGTTTCTAACAAAATTGCCTTATAGCTGCTACAATGTCAGGTTTACCTGGTCGTTGGGTTAATTATTCTTTACCAAGTGCAAGTGCCCTAAACACAATTCTACACTGTACATAAACATATTTAAACTCATATTGAATCATTTTTTATTTTTCAGAAGGCCTGTATCTTTTCATAAATGGATATAACTATCAAGAATTGCTTATATCTAATCAATATGTTTTTTACTTTAAAAGAATTAACCAGAACAGTATAGGAGGTTTTAGACAAAGATTAATAGTACTGTAAGCCTTTCTTGGCATGTACTGATTAAACAACTGACATATGGTTGACACTTTGATTGGAAAAGAGTAGGCAAATTCAGTAACATTTATATAGATAAGACTCTGTGCTTCTGATAACTGTCTTCCTCACTTATCTCTTTCTACAGAATGTGTTAGGAAGGAACAAGGAATTTACTACTGTTTGATTACCAGTTTTCTGAATATTTACACCCAACAAAACCTAATTTTTAATCTATCATTTTTTATTTTTGCTTTCCTCTGGGTCTCGAGAATTGTATCTTAAAGTTGTTGAATCAAAAGCTTAAACAGTAAAAGGACTAGAAATGGTATTTGGGATTCTGTAAGAGAGTAAGGAATCAAGGGCAGACCCCCAAGAGTAGTCTGTGCTGATTCACGAGCGCAAACTGAGCACCAGGAATCTGTTAGTCAAAGACCTGACGTTAAAAGTTTTGGTGCCCTCTTGCCAGAGCGCTTCAGTTCCTCTCCTAAATTTCATAGAACAGAGGAAGATAAACATCCTCAGGAAATGGCAACCAATTTGGGGAAAGAAAGGTAAATTGAGGGCTAAAATGGCAAGGTTACACAGAGATCTCAGTAAAAACCCTTCCTAGGACGCCATGGCAAGTGTACCATAAAAAGGCCATGAGAGGCAATGAGCACACGGTAAAGAAAAGGTAGATTTTGTTGCAGTGTAGAGTGTGAATTTTTAAGGAGCTACAGAGATGTAACCACAAAAACGTACACCAATGGATTGAACTCTGTAGTATGTATCTTCCCTACAAGATCGTAATGGTATATTAGAATAAAATTAAGTAGTCACCAACTAAATTGATCATTTTGTATTCAGATGGAACTTTAATGTTTGCATTTTATAGTATCATGCTTATACTTTTTCTGCCTTTAAGATTTGCCAGTTGGCCTGGGGAGACAGCACAGCAGCACCTCTGGCAAGAGCGAAGTCCCAAGTTCAATCCCAGATACCACACAAAAGAAAAGAAAAAAAAGAATTTGCTAATACACATTGTATTCTTTTATCTATTATCACATAAGGATTTTCTTATTCATTTCTCTGAATCATTTAAACTTTAATAATATAAAGAGTGTAAAACTTGAATCATGAGTATTTATGTTTTCAGTTACCACATTTATAAGCTGTGAAATTTTACGCTAATAAGTTATTGACATTCCTGTAGAATTTCTTTTGTTGCCTTTACATACACACAATGAGTTAACCTGATTGTTTTATTTTAAGGTATCATTATACTATGTAACATAACTAATATTGGTTTTCTAAGGAAATTATTAAAACTTCATCTTTAATATGAATATTTATTTTGGTTTCTGTATTGATGTGAAATATATGTTGCATACTGAAATTTTATGCTAATAAGCTATTGACATTCCTGTAGAACTTCTTTTGTTGCCTTTATATACACACAATGAGTTAACCTGATTATTTTATCTTAAGGTATCATTATACTATTTATCATAACTAATATTGGCTTTCTAAGGATATTATTAAAACTTCATCTTTGATATGAGTATTTATTTTGGTTTCTGTATTGATGTGAAATATATGTTGCATACAAAACAGCTATTCACTTTGTTTTCTCAATAAAAGTAAAAGAATTGAGGAAAATAATACTGAGTACTTATCAAAAATGTGGACAAAGCAACTAGTGTATATATTCAAAATATCATGGAATTGTGGAAGATAATAAAATTTTCAAAGGTTTTCAAGCACTTACCTTTTTTAAAAAAAGTACCAAAAAGAAAAGACAAAATGATGGTGAATATAAGGAAATGAAAAGGATACTATAAACATAGAGGATGCATACATACACACACAGTAATTATGGAATTTATATTACTAATTGTTATAAGCTCATTGAAAGGAAAGGAATATGACTGTATTGCTAGATAAAAGATAACAACATACAGTCTACTAACCATTATTACAATCCTTCAGTCTTTCTCTTTTATGTATTTAGTACAGTGGCTCACTATGTAGATGGGACTTGTAGTGCTCCTACTGTTTTCAACCTCCCAAATTCTGGGATTGCAGGCACACGCCACCATGCCCAGTCTCAATTGCCATCTCAACATGCCCCAGGGGTGGGACTGGCACAGCATGCCAGGGATGAACCCCAGCCACTGCACTCTGCTCTTCCTAAGCAGGAGCTTTAGTCCACTG
>NW_004524623.1:11496637-11502103 GCF_000260255.1 Octodon degus
ATGGCATCTGTGTTACAAATAATATTCTGACCAAAATAGCTCATTGTTAAAGTATTTTTCATTATCAGTACATATGTAGTAAAATGCTGGAGAAACATAGACTAAAATAAATCTGTTTGTCACATAACTATTACTTGTATTACTTAATACTATAATTTGTGTGTAAATATGTATAAAATATACATATCTGAATCTCCTAAAGTATCTTTAATATTAAACTGTAAATATTACACATGGAAACAATCTATGATAATAAGCAACTTCATGTTAATTTCTTTATAAAAGGAAGGTGATGACAGGAAAGTTGGGATAAATGAAAGTTACTGAAATTTTAGGAAGGCAATGAAAGGGCCAGGACAAGCATATGTGAGTTTATACATACACTGGAGCAAGATGTGACATGTTTGGACAGAAAGAGAATCTGTTCTTTACAGTCAGTCAGAAATCTTGTTTATTTTATTCTTATTTTCATTTTTTATTTAATTATTTTTAAATATACGTGGTTGTTGCAGGTCTCGCTACACAGTGGGGACTCATCGTGATCCTTCTGCTTTCAGCTTCCCAAGTGCTGGGATTACAGGCATGTGCCACTATGTCCAGACTCTGCCCAGCTCAGCCTACCCTGGGGGCAGAGCTGGTGCAGCATTGGTGCTGTGGATTGAACTGTGGCCCCTGTGCTTGCCTAAGTTTAACTGAGCAAACATTTCAGTCTGCTGAGCTATCTCACCAGCCCCAATCCTGTTTGCTTTGATTATGCAAAGATTTGTGAAGATGTGGACTGATCGGTTTTAGTAGCAGCAGTAATGGCCCAACAGAAAAGCAAAATGGGAGGGAGGGGAAGCCTTTATTAACTCTAAACACATGGAGAGGATTGAGGGCAGGGAAATGGGCAGATCATCTGACCTGAGACAGGGAGGCTGAGATTTATGGACTTTCGCTGGGGGCAGAGCTTGAGGGGTGGGGTCAGTGATGTGTAAGGAGCTGATTGGAGGCTCCCTTGTGTGGGTGGGAAAGGTAGAAGGAAGTTGTATCCAGGGCTGGAGTGGGAAAGAAGAAGGAGGTAGTCATTGGGGAGATTAAGCTGTAGTTTTAGGGATTCAGCCATGTTGGATTAGGGCCCTGATAAATTAGCAGTCTGTACTCAGTCCATAACCTATCATTCCCATCTTTTAGTTGTTACAAAGGAGCAGTGAATCTCTTAGACTACTTCCTACTGAATGGGAGTGTCCTCTGAAGGTCAAGGAGGTTGACAGGATGATGGTTCATGCCCAAACAGAAGCTGGTACCAGGTTTTTTAGCCAAGATGAGAAGTTTGTCATTAGTGAAGGATCACATCCAGAACTGAAGAAATCTTGCATGGCTCCTGAAAGTCATCTGGGCAAATGGTTCAGAGTTTAGGTGGAGATGTGTAGGGCGATAGGAGTTGTAAAGACCACTCAGGCAACAAGGGCTCAGGATCAGGAAGAGTGGAGTCATCAGGTGGAGTTGAGTTGTCTGGTAATTGCTTGGTTCAGCTGATGTGGAAAAGGAAGGGCAGGCTGGCTGGCAACTTTTATCATTGTTGCTGTTGGGAAGATGACCAGGGGGGAGCCTGTCTACATAGGATCTAATCCTGTATGCTTAGAATATCTAAGATATATTAAATCTCCAGGAAATATAGATAGTAGTGATTGAGTGGTATCTATTGGTTGTGGGAGGCAGGTGTCTGTGTGTTGTCACAGCATGTACTGGAGAAAGGATAAAACAAGAATATACTTAGCAATAGGAGGAAGGTTATCATGAAAAAGGCAGTTGTGAAGCAGAGAAACTCTCCCATACTTAAATGGACTTAGGAAGGTGGGTGCCCTGAGGCTAGTTAAAGCTCAGGAAAGGAGCTGAAGCCAAGGCAGGTGCAGCTCCAGAGTAAATTTGGTGAAGTGGGCCTTTAAATGCCCATTTGTCTGTGCACCCCACTGGTGTTTAGTGGTTACTGGATGTTGAGGAACACAGGAGAAGGCTGAGGCATTCCTGAGGCAAACTATTAGATGGGTACCGTGGGTGGCATGAGTAGGACTGGAAGTGTCCCAAAGTATGTGGTCGACAAGAGAAAAGAGAAGAGGGGAGAGAACACTGAGGTTGGGTTTGTAGGATAAGCACTGTGGGAAGAGAGGTGAAAGAGAAGTGGATCTTTTGGGGGAGATTTTTCCTCATGAGAGGTTTGGGGTGGGGTGGGATTACAAGTAAATTATGAGTGAAAGTCAGTGTCTGGAATTGGCACAGAATGGGCCCTGTCTGAAGAGGTTGTGTTGGTTGGCCAGTAAGGAGACTGTAGATCTAATATATTGACCTGAAAAATCAGAACATTTGTGGCTTCTGTGTCAAGAAGAAAAAAGTGTCCTATCTGAGGTGTCTAGCTAAACTCAGGGCTCTGACAAAGATACCTCAATTGGGGCCATGGACCCCAAGCCTATCACTCCTCTTCAGCCAAAAGCTGGTATGGCACTTGTATGTAGTTAATTTTTGTCTGTGTTATTGAAGACACAAAGAGCCAGATTAAGTAAATCTCTCTGGTGTGTTTTGAGGGCTGAAATCTATCTTTTTAAGCTTGGCACAAATGTCAGAAGTGGATAAGGATGTAAAATAGGAATTAATAATAACTGTTCCTTCAGGAGAATCTGGGTTTACACTAGTATACTTAGTTGGGAGCAATATACTTAATTATGAAAACTTTGAGTACTTAACACTTTGAAATATAAAATGTAACCAGAGAACTGTTCTTTGTACCAGCCATTGATGTTCTAGTGTAGAAATCATTGTAGATTATTAACAGACAACAGTTATATAATTTTACAGAGATCATTTCACATCAAAGGTCATATATAGTAGCTCAGTATAACAGTCATGTGAAATCTCCATTTTAGCTAAGCACCTCAAAATATCATATAAGTTTTGTTAAAACATTATCATTTGACTGATGACTTCATGTTGGTTTGACACGAATCTTTTATTACAAATATCTGGAGCATAAGAGAAAGACATATGTTCAAATATGAAAGAAAATTTACATATAGAATATAGTACATTTTGAAGGCATGAATACACTTAATATATCAAGAGCATCCTTTATAACAAAACCTTATTTGAATTTTCTCTTCAAGAAACTTTATCTTTTGACCAATGACCAATTATTGAGGGCGTCTTTTAAGAGACTATGGAGATTATTGGGGGCTTTTTATTAATGAGAAAAGCTTGGCCACCCCTCTGTCAACCAAGAGTCCTATCTAATAATCTCTCCCTATTTTAATGAATTTTGCTAAAGTATAAACCAATTTTGATATCACTTACACCAGCTGACAACCCAGAAGAAAGCATGCTTTTAAATCTATATTTTAAAGCTCAAATAAAAAGAGGAATATCTGTTGAAATACAAACACATAAATATGCAACACGCAAATGAACATCTTTACAAAATCAGGATGCACTTAAATATATTTTTGACCAAGTTAGATTATAAGGTTTTTAAGTTTTTAATTATGAAAAGACTAGTCAGAACATTTGTAGATCAAGTAATAGAGATCTGTTATAAGAATGTGAGAAACAGAAAAACCTCTATTATAGTTAATATATATCACAAGAGAGACCGCAAGATGGTGGTGGCCCATCATGAGACTGGCATGGCACTCTGATGTCACAGGAAGAGTGATCTTACAGAGGAGTAGATGGCCATATGCCACACAAGATTTCAGTGGCTTGTAATTTGATGGGAAGCCTCAAGCTGGCACCCTGATGTCACAGGAAAAGCGACCCTATGGTGGCCAAGGATGGCAACATGGCATACAAGATTGTGACAGCTGGCCACATGGGGAATAGTCACATAGCTGTGGAACTCACATAGGAGTAGGTGTGGAACAAGGGAAGAGAAAAGTTTTGGAGCAAGTACCACAGGCACCTGAGGTTTTCATATGAAGGAAAGGGAGGTGGCAGAATCTAAAGGAACCAGCAGAATATACAGGGGATAGAACCAGAGATAGAAGCAGAGGGCAGAGATGTTGCTACAGAGGGTGGAGTAAGTAAAGAAGTGGTCAGAGGACACAGGCAGGCAGTTTCTGGTGGAGGCCATGAAGATGGTAATACTGGCAATAAGGCGAAGGGATAGCGGAGGAAGGAGAGTGAGAGGGATGTGTTTTCAGAGGCAGCAATGGCTTTTAAAGGATTTGGGGCCATTTGTCATTGGGATAACAGAATTTTTTTTTTAATTTACTCATTGGATTTGAAATATGCTCAAAATCCGAGGGTGCTAAGATTCTTTAGGGAACAGCCCAGCAGCTTGTGCTTTGGAGGATGGGAAGAATATTTTGTGTGGCAGACAAATTAAAATGAGCCAAAAAAAAAAAAATCGTTGAGCCCAGAGACAGCTGAGTGGCTTAAGCACCTGCCTGCAAGCTCTAGGTCCTGAAGTCAAACCTCAGTATCAAAAATAAAATAAAATAAAATGAGCCAAAGATTAGGGAAGAAGCCTAATTTCACTTCCTGCCAAAAAGCCATCATTTTTTAGCCTGGGGTGAGTATGAGAGAGGAGCCCAACACCCACTTTAGCAGTTGTCACTAGAAAAAGTGGAGAACTGGGAACCAGATGACTGAGGAAAATGGGGGGAGTTCCCAATGTGAGCTGTAGATTTTCAAGATAAGATGAGACAAAAGATGAGCAAAAGCCCCCTAGTTTTGGGCTGATGAGTAAGGACTGAGATTGGCCAGTGGCCAGTGTTGGATGGAAGCTAGCAACAGCAGGGGGCAGAGGCAAAGGCAGAAGCAGAAAGCATTTCAATGAGAGAGCTCAAAACTGGGACAGGGGATGCCCAGGGAGCTACATTACTCACCAATCTGAGTCACGGCACCAAAAAGTGATAGGTTTTAGCAGCAACAGTGATGGTGGTGGAGGTAATGACACACCAGAGAAGCAAAAATGGAGGGAGGGAAATCCTTTATTAACTCTAAACACATGGAGAGGATAGAGGGCAGAGAGATGGGCAGATCCTCTGACTTGAGACAGGGAGGATGAGACTTTATATGCTTTTGGTAGGGGTGGAATTGAGGACAGGCTCAATGACACACCAGGAACTGACTGGAGCCTCCCTCATGTGGGCAGAAAAGGTAAAAGGAAGTTGTACCCAGGGCTCGAGTGGAGAAGGAGGAAATGGTCATTTGGGAAATTAAGCTGTTGTTTTGGGGATTTAGCCGTGTTGGATTAGGACCATGATAATTTAGCAGTCTGTACTACTAGATAACCTATCATGGACTATGAATGGAATGGAATTGTGTGCTTTAAATAACCTATTCCTGTGATTCTTCACTGACCCTCAAAACTAGCCAGCGAGAAAGAAACTCAAAGTTCAATAATATCCCAGAAAAATACATTAAAAATATGAAGATGCTATCACAGAAGCTTAAGTGGCAAAGGAAATTATTGAGGAGGCAATAGTAGAGATA
>NW_004524623.1:11513503-11514727 GCF_000260255.1 Octodon degus
ACATTAAATATGTAGTGACTATTTTGACATTTTTGGAGTATTTAGAAATTCCATATGATTATTACTGTAAGTATGGGTGAAATTAATACAATATCTATAAAAGTATACTAAGTGCAAATGTAGCACACTTTGATCTGAAAATGCTGCCTAAAGAAAAATGTCATGCCTACTAATTTAATCATAAAACCTTTTCTTTAAAATAATGCTCCTAGAAATTAATCAGTTCTTTTAAATATGCTTTTGAAACAAAACTTAAGCAGCTTTTGAAAATTTTTGTACCTTTTTAGTATACAAATATTTTCAGAATTTTCCTGAGTTACATAGTCTTTTGTAGCTAATTAACAATGGCTAGAAATTCATGTTTTATAAATGTATTTATATTTCTCTCATTAGCATTATTGAAAATCAATAATTATATAGCATATTGAAAATTATAGACATATATTGAAATGTGAAAGAAATGAGATGTAGACAGAGTGAATTTTAAAGAAATATTTTTAAAATGAATACATAGCATGAGATTAATAATAGATTGTACATTGTAAATAAATTATTTACAAATGATTATAACAGTAAAAATTGTCTAAAATAAAAATGAAGAAGAAAGAATTTACAGAAGTCATGTAATAGTTCACTCTGTGCTAAAATCAAGAAACTTTTATTCATATAATTAGAGTTCACAAAGTAGAAAGGGATAGGCAATAAATATTTAAAGATTTTAAATTTCTGAACTTAGTTGAAATTATTTCAGAGAAAAATGAACCTTTTGCACAAGAAATATGAATAAAATCATAACAAGATACATGAAAATGAAATCGTCCAAAACTAATTGTAAAGAAAAAAAATCATTAAAGCATCTACATAAAAAATACTAGCTATGGAAGAACAAAATTTAATAGCATCTTGTTCCACATTAGAAAAAAAGAGCAAGTGAGTAAGAAACTAGACTTATTTATTCAAAGGACTGAAAAAGCAATCTGTCCAAATTGAACTTTATCAAGGCCCACCCAAATAGCTCAGAGAATTAAAGAGGCCCAGGGGCTTGGGATTCGATCCCCAGACCTGCTGTGCCATCGCACTTCTGGGGCATGCTGAGATGGCAGTTGAGACTGGGTGTGGTAGCACGCTCCTGTAATCCCAGCTCTTGGGAGGCTGTAAACAAGCAGATCACTATGAGTCTGATCTAGTAGTGAGACCCTGCACAACCTGTAGACCCTTCCCTAA
>NW_004524623.1:11514827-11520624 GCF_000260255.1 Octodon degus
TGCAAGCTCTAGGTCCTGAAGTCAAACCTCAGTATCAAAAATAAAATAAAATAAAATGAGCCAAAGATTAGGGAAGAAGCCTAATTTCACTTCCTGCCAAAAAGCCATCATTTTTTAACCTGGGGTGAGTATGAGAGAGGAGCCCAACACCCACTTTAGCAGTTGTCACTAGAAAAAGTGGAGAACTGGGAACCAGATGACTGAGGAAAATGGGGGGAGTTCCCAATGTGAGCTGTAGATTTTCAAGATAAGATGAGAGAAAAGATGAGCAAAAGCCCCTTAGTTTTGGGCTGATGAGTAAGGACTGAGATTGGCCAATGGCCAGTGTTGGATGGAAGCTAGCAACAGCAGGGGGCAGAGGCAAAGGCAGAAGCAGAAAGCATTTCAATGAGAGAGCTCAAAACTGGGACAGGGGATGCCCAGGGAGCTACATTACTCACCAATCTGAGTCACGGCACCAAAAAGTGATAGGTTTTAGCAGCAACAGTGATGGTGGTGGAGGTAATGACACACCAGAGAAGCAAAAATGGAGGGAGGGAAATCCTTTATTAACTCTAAACACATGGAGAGGATAGAGGGCAGAGAGATGGGCAGATCCTCTGACTTGAGACAGGGAGGATGAGACTTTATATGCTTTTGGTAGGGGTGGAATTGAGGACAGGCTCAATGACACACCAGGAACTGACTGGAGCCTCCCTCATGTGGGCAGAAAAGGTAAAAGGAAGTTGTACCCAGGGCTCGAGTGGAGAAGGAGGAAATGGTCATTTGGGAAATTAAGCTGTTGTTTTGGGGATTTAGCCGTGTTGGATTAGGACCATGATAATTTAGCAGTCTGTACTACTAGATAACCTATCATGGACTATGAATGGAATGGAATTGTGTGCTTTAAATAACCTATTCCTGTGATTCTTCACTGACCCTCAAAACTAGCCAGCGAGAAAGAAACTCAAAGTTCAATAATATCCCAGAAAAATACATTAAAAATATGAAGATGCTATCACAGAAGCTTAAGTGGCAAAGGAAATTATTGAGGAGGCAATAGTAGAGATAACACAAAGGTGAATTTTCTGAAAGAGTTAGTGGACTTCTGAATGCACAAAGCTTCTCCTCCAACTGTACCTGATACTGCAGTTCTAACTCTGGGAGCACTTGTGTCTGCTTTATCAAATGCTCACCTTCACAGTCACAGATGTTCAGAGAACTCATCTGAAATTAAATTAAAGTATGTCATTATGGCTTCATCAATCAGTCAGTGTTTACTAGAGAAACAGATATAATGCAAGATATACAAATGCCTAAGAATTTACAGATTGGCATATTTTGGTTGCCCACAGATTTGGCTGTGGAAGCTCACTCAGGCCAAATGCATCAGGCTTCTCTGGAGGAGAATGGGAGAAAGTTTCACTGTGTAAACTTTTGCAGCAAAAGAACCTGGCCTGTCCATCATTCAAAGTGCTCTGCATCCCTAAACTGCTCAAATTTAGCTATTTGTGCCCAAATATAAAACACACTGAGTTTAAAACTATCTCATTTATAATTATTTAAATGCAGATTAAAGCAAAAATAAGTTATAAATATATCTACACTTTAAAAGGACAAAACTTTGGAAAACATACGGGAACTTTCTAAGTTGTTGTCTATGGGCATCTCAACATGATCAAAAAATTCTATGCATTTCAACATTTTGAAATTTCATAAAGTGAACAGAATTATTTAAAAGCTGTACATTGTTTCATTATTATTACCACAATACTGTGTTAAATTTATGATGTTAAACAAAAACGATAATTTCAACAGAAGCATTGATTCCTGAATATTAGCCTCTGATTTATATATTAATGGAAAACACTATTTCCTCATGATTTGTTATTTGTATTCAACCTTAAAATAAGTAGCATTTTCAGAAGCAATTCAAATAGAAGAAAGACTACCTTGAATGTTTTAAGTAATTAAAAATGCTGCCTTTCATCAACTCGTGCCTTGTGAATTTTCCGATTGCAAGTTATAATTTCCTTAATAGTGTTTTGCAACATCTCTAAATATGGTGATGTAGATTCATTTATCATCTAAGGTTTACAAAATCTATGACCATCTTTTATCATCCTTGTTTCAGGAAATTTAGTAGTTATTTGTAATTGTGTAAGTAATCAATGCATGATTTTACTTTAGACTTAAACAGTCAACTTTTGATTTTTTACTTGTTCTTATAAGCCTATAACTCAGAGAAAAGTTTCCACTTCTTTGGTACTACCTTGAGAATATGTTTACATTTATTTCTATAGTTTTTACAGTATACTTCCCAAATTAAAACTTGTCCTTCATTTAGAATGTCACTAACCAGAGTAATAGTCATGAGTTACATGAAGTAACTAGGTTTAAGTTAATTAAAATTAGAGAATAGCTATTGCATGGTTTCCATAATATGACAATCTCAATATCTACATAAAGTATGAAATAGAAGATAGATAACAGGAAAAACATTAAAAAATTTTTTTGGTTCAGTGCAGACAATGTATTTAAAGTATACCTTGACTTACCTTAGCCCAATTATATTACATGTTTTTGTTTGTGCTTTGGCCTATAAGTCTGGTTTTCAATAGATAGATAGATAGATAGATAGATAGATAGATAGATAGATAGAGATAGTGATAGTAATATATACATATATAGATATATAGATATATAGATATATTAAACTTTGTAAGGTCCTATAGGATAAATAAATTAATCTGATGCTAGAAAAATTAAAGAGGGCTGCCAGGAGGGCAGAAACGGAAGTAATTAAAATGTGTGAGGTATATGTTCCAAATATAATATTTATATACAGTTTTTCATAGAAGAGAAATCATGCAAGGTTTAACCTTGTATGTCCGTGTTACTTCATTAGCATCGTGCTGTCACACAGTAGGCACTGCTCCGCCATACAAATGGATGAATATGATTCATTGTAAGCAAATAGAGGCACACTGAATGCCATCTTTATGTTCTGTGAACAAAGTTAAAAAAAAATATATACAGGAAAGTTCAATGTTACCTCTCCTTTTACACTAAGCAGATTTATACTCCCAGTAGCGAGCCTTGGCTTATGACTATCATATTGGGTTAGACAGAAAATTTTCCATAGCTATAATAAAGCAAAACAAGATATAATAAAAAGAAGTGCTTACGCCTGTTTTCCTCTGATTTTTTTCTAGAAAGCTAACATGCAGCAATGTCTCTAAAAATGTTCAAGATGTGCTATCCAGAGTCAAATGTTGTGACTATCTAGACATTTTAAACTTTCAAACTCAACCAGAGTCCCAGGGAGACTTGAGAAACAAACAATGTCTCAGAGCATATAATCCTTTAAGTGTTAAAACAGGAAGATGGTTGAGATTTACTTCACTCAAGTGAAATAAGTAAGTTCAAAACATGAGCATGCCCGGAAGGAGGCATTTGAGATTCCCCTTTTAATAGTTACTATCGTCTGTTCTGCTTGAGGTCAAATTCCAAAGGTTTTACCAGTGCATCCTAAGAAGAAGATTACAGAAGCTGTTTTTGAACCTCGAATTGGTCCAGGAAGTTTATATTTGCAATCCCATGGATAAGTTATTGGAATCCCATTGAGTTAATTCCAATCCACCACTTCCAGTTAAACCCATGGCAAGAATAAAGACAATAAGATATATTTATAGCTATGGGAAACCAAGGGGTCCTAAGTTCAGCCAGGGTGATGGCTATCTGGAACAAAGGCCTTGACCCAGGGTTTGAAACAGGGTTTTATTCAGTCATGAAGAAGAAGTTGTTTGAGGACAAAGACTGAGAATTGCAGGAGGTGAGTACTGTGAGGCGGGCTAGGTAGGAGGCTTGCATTTAGCTCTGCAATATGCCTAGAGAAGGACATACAGAAAAAGTAATTTGCATTATACTACTGAGATAGTATCTAATATTTTGTTGCCTTATGCTTCAGCGCTGATGTGCAATCTTTCAAGCCCTGGGAAGTCATAGCCTCTATATGGAGCACCGGCTCTTTGTCCTTTCTCGACCCAGATCATATTAAAGGGTAGCAGGTGTGAGCTATCAGGGAAACACGTGTGCCACCTTCAAAGACTCCCACCAGCACCTCAGCTAGACCAATATGCACTGTTTAAAGCCAATTAAAGGGATAAAGAAAAATCATAGCCAGCCCTGTACCTATCAATACATGGGAATAGGGTCAGGCATAGCCAAATGGAAACAACTGCACTTCTTTCAAGGAGATTTGCTTAGGTGGTCGTCCACTAAAAGCAACATTCTGATGCCAGCCAAGACAGGAAATGCCAACCAGCAGGTATTAGCCTTCTTTTCCCCAAAAAAAGACTTTATCAGGGTGCTGTACTTCTCAGGGAATTATTTTATAACCCAGGATGAAAATTCTAAATATTGGTAAAACTTGAATATCTAAAACATTTTTAAACGTCTGAATGATTTAATTCTTGCTTCATTTGTTATAACATTTTAAAGTCAGTTTTATATTTAAAGAAAGTTGATATTCTTGGAAAAACATGTAAACCATTAAGTCAATGATTTAAAACTCTTATTTATATATTTATTGCAGAACTTAGGCAGTTCTCCCAATATGAAAAATTATCATTGTTCAAAATGATTGAAAAAAATTTTTTTATAATTTACTTTTATTTTGAAGAGTAAAAACAAGAGCAAGAAAAACAAAAGCAAAGACAGAAACAGGGTAACATACAAAAATACACACATCACAGACTTTCAAAGCAAGAATATTTGACCAACAGTGGTTGATATATTACATATTTTCATCGTCAAATCTGTTACTCAGATTAACAGATACAGTTATGGAAATTCAAGATTTCTTGGAAGCATGTGACAAAAATGGTTGAAAATTTAGAGTAGTACAGGCTTTTTAAGAAATGTGGCTGCTTAAGTTATTTGCTATAGTTTTTACTTTTAAATTTTATTTTTAAAGCAAAGCTTTAATTTTGTTTAGTTACATTTGTATTCATTTATATATTACCATACTAGAAATTCTGATAAATGTGTAAATTTTGTTTCTTAGCATTTATTACAATATTTCTGTCATTTAATATTTCAGCTCAGCTTTCATTATCAAAAGATAAAACACTTTTTCTATAATAGAAATAGTCTTAGTTAACACTTAGAATCTATGAACGTTTAAAAATCATAACATATATGGAGTCTTTTTTTCTACTTTCTTAATGCCTACATATTTCAGTGCCCTGCCTTCAATGTTAGCACATTAGCTCTTTAAATTAAACACATTTTATTATTAATATAAGAATATTGCTAATAGATAATAGCTATGTATCTTAGCTAACAATAGATTTAGAGACTATTATTTCATAAAAGATAAAATTTGCCAGAACAACAAATGCTAATCCAAAATATCTTTACAGGTTTCCGTATATTCTATACTGCAATGAAGATTTTGTCTGTGACAATTTAGTGCATTTTTGTGTACAGCAGTTATGCATATTAACAAAATCTCCTGGCATTGCTAATAACATCATAGGTATGGGGGATCTCTGATATCTATAGGAAATAATTCTTACATTCATAAGAACTCCAACCCTTATTGATGCCTAAATTTATGAGTCACTCAATCTATATTTACTAATTCTAGAAATTGTATGCTTAGAATTTATTGAGCTAAACTTTATGAAGCTATCCATGCTAGAACAAAAATTTTAAATTTGGCACCAAAGTAGAATAAATCATTTAAAGTTTATTCATGGAAGCCCAGCCAAATAGCTCAGAGGATTAAACCACCTGCAAGCAGAAACAGGGG
>NW_004524623.1:11527299-11531050 GCF_000260255.1 Octodon degus
TGTGTGTGTCTGTGTGTGTGTAAAAGACAAGAAAGAAGAAATATAATCAATGGAAAAAGGAAGTATACTTTTTAAAGTTTTTAGTAGTAGGAGAAAATATCACATCAATTCAGAATACTCACGTAGTATTTAAATAGATTAATATATACAAAAATATCAACTAAGAAAAAGTTTTCACAATAGTGAAGAATTACTAAGAATAAAACACAACATAAATATTGGAATGGCCAATATATGACCAGCACTTCTAACAGTTTGGGGATAGGGTATCACACAAAGTACTAATATGTCATGCACATGGACAGTATTGATAATGCTTACTGATGGCCAGGTGTCACCTCTGGGACTGAGCTACTGATATTTCCTTGATATCCATCCTGTAGGATCAGACAGAATCATGACCTATAGGGTGCAGGAGAAGTCCGCTTGTACAGTAAAACGATGGAAATACTTTGCTGCTGTATACAAAAGAATAATTGAAAGACTGCTGTTGCTTACCTCCTTTGCTCCTGTGTTTAATGGTTTGCCCTGTTTGGTGGGTTCTTTCCACTATCAATCATGGAGTTGTCATTTTAATCCCTCTCTGGAATATCTTTTAGTAGTCCGTGTAGGGTTGGCTTTTCATCATGAAATTCTTTAGTTCTTTGTCATGGAAGTAGTTCACTTCTCTACTATAACTGAAAGAGAGTTTTGCAGGATAGATCAGTCTGTATTGGAACTTGTTTTCTTGCAAGACTTGTAGTACTTTGATCCATACTCTTCTTAACTTGATGGTTTGCCATTATTCTGATGGGTTTTCCTTTCAATGTGATCTTTGTTTTCTCTAGCAGCTTTTAGGGTATTATTCTTGTGCTGGATTTCTGGGATCTTGATTATGATATGTCTGGGTGTGTTTTTAATTGGGTTGATTTTTTTTTGGAGTTCTATATGCTTCGATTATCTGAATGTCAGATTGTTTTCCCCATGTTTGGTAAGTTTTCTGCCATTACTTCAGTCCGTATTCATTTCGTATCCTTTGTATTGACTCCTTTCTCATTGATGCCTGTTAGTCTCACACTGGTCATCTTTGCATCATCTTGCAGATGTTGAATTACTTTTTACTGCATCCTAGTTGTTTTTAAGAGATCTTTTACTACTTTTTCACTAGCTGCAATGGTGTCTTCAAGGTCTGAAAGTCTATTTTCACTTTCATTCAGACGGTTTTGCCAGCTTGTGACTGAGATTTTAATTTCCTGCATAGCACTTTGAATCTGTTTCATACATTCTATTTCTTTACTATATTGCTCATTCAAGCATTCCATCATTTTTATATTCTGCTCTATTTTTTATCAATGTCTTCTTTGAAGCACTTAGTATTTCATTCATTATAGTGGTCATTTCTTTTTTGACTTAAATTATTTCTGATCTGATTTCCTCTATACCTTTCTGCAGTTGTTTCTTTGCTTCAGTCCTATTATTTCAGAGATTTCAGGTGTATGATCTATAATTTCTTCTATGCTATTGTCTCCTGCATTTGCTCTGATTGGGCTCAGGGCCTGAGATTGCATTTTGCTCCTTCTGTTTGTCATTTTGTATAGCACCGTCTTTTGACCTTTGGTGTAGAGCTTTGTTGAGTTATTACCTTAGCACCAGATTCAGATCTAACAAGTTCAAACTCATCCAGGTGTGTGCAGCTTGGGTCTGGCTGCTGTGCTCCACTTCTTCCTGCTGCAGTCCTTAGAAGTGAACCCACTGTGACACTCTGGCAAGATGTTCTGCTCCTGAATCAGCTGTGTGGGTCTTGCATCTAGCCTCTCTGCAGGGAGTTCTGCCCCAGGGTTCACACCCGGCCTGTCTGATGGATAAAGTTCCACTCCTATACTGGGCCTGGGCTATGATCAAATGAGGATCCAGATGACCCCTGGCAGTCTCACTCACATGCTGGACCTATAAATGTATTTTAAATTTTCATTCTTTTTACATGGAGAAAAACTACATCTATGAGATATTGTATAACTTATCTAGAGCTAAAGAAATCCTTTAAAATTAATCTTTTAGTTTCAATGTCAATGAAGCCTGAAAAATAAAAATACAAGCAATGGTTTATTTCTCAGGTTAATTTTAAGGGATTATCTTGTATTTGCAAAGAATAATCGTGAAGTTGATAGAAAATAGTGAGATGATATATAAATTTCCATACTTAACCAGTGTGGTCCCCTATAACTTTCTTCCTGAGTTAGCTACTGCTTCCCTTCATACACTGACTGCTGTCTCAGGGCCTATACTGAATGTAAATATCTCAACCCTTGCAGCCTGTGCTCCCACCTATGCTGGGCTGCATTGAATCACCTAATGACTTTTCACCCTGCACCCTTGACTAACTCTGCAAAGCCCTAAAGGCCCACTTCCATTGCCACTCCCTTCCTCAGATTTCCCTCATCATTATATTTTTATGGAATGACTCTCCATTTCCTTAAATATATTTGAACTTTATTTGCACATTACATGTCATGGGACATTCATCACTTCCTACATTTCATTTTAGTTATTCATGTATATGTCCCACTGTATATGTCCCACTTCAAGTCTTCATTTTCTCCTATCAGTTTTATTGTAGCATGATTTTCAAACCTACATTTATTTTGACCCTGATCCTGGACACTTAAAGGAAATATTGATTTAATTTTAAAGAGACAGTTGTGTATTTTCTTCAAAGTCTTTGAATATGGAAAAATAGTTTTTTGCTTTGCATCACATATGACAAAAGGAGCATAAAAAAGCTAATGGTACTAGTTATTGATATATTTTGTGCCACTATATTTTTGCAATCAATTACTCATTGCATTCAAAAATCATGTTTTATTCTTGCACATTGTCAAATTTTAAAAAACATTGTTTTGAAAATACATGACACATATAATAAATCCCTAAATATGTTTATGAGCTCAGTGTGCATCTTTCTCATTCACTTTGATGATCTACATCCCAATCATTCACAAATATACCCAGAATTTTCTCACCTACTATGTGGTTCTTGCTCAAATCAGGTTGATATATAAAATGAACAATTAGAGCAACAAATTTGCTCTTTAATGGGTGTGTAGATAACCAAACTGTGTTATGTTATCTACACACCAGTCAGCAAAATTTTATTCCATTCTAAAAATAAATGATTAACCCAGTTGTAAAGAAATTTGTAAGACGGTTAAATGTATATTGCAAGGTGAGAAAAGGTAAGATGAAAATGATTCATGCTGCATGATTTCAACCGCATGACCTTCTGGAAAAGGCAAAACTAGGAATACAGTAGAAAGCCTAGTGACTTCACAGAGCTAGTGTGCAGAGAGGGATGAATAGTTGGATCAGCGAGGAGTATCTAGAGAAATGAGAGTATTCTTTATGATGGTAGCGAGAGGGGCATGTCATTGTACTTTGCCCAAACCTATAAAATGTGTAACACCAAGATTCAATTATAATACAAATTATGGCATTTGGTTAATGTTGACTTGGCTTAAGTTTATCAATTAGAACAAATGGATGCACACCTGAAGTTCCAGCACTCAGAACGCTGAGGCAAGAGGATCATTGTGAGGTCAAGGCCAGCCTGGGCTATAGAGTGAGTTCAAGATCAGCCTGAACTACATAGTGAGACCCTGTCTCAAAAAGACAAAGCAAGGGGCCGGAGAGATAGCTCAGCAGAAAAAGCGCTTGCCTTGCAAGTGTAAGGGCCTGAGTTCAATCCCCAGTTCTACCAAAAAACAAAGACAAAGCA
>NW_004524623.1:11532784-11533946 GCF_000260255.1 Octodon degus
TCCTTATCAAACTACCAACAACATACCTCCCAGACCTAGAGAAATCATTCCTAAAATTTATCTGGAAACAGAAAATACGTAGAATAGCAAAGGCAATCCTCGGCAACAAAGACAAGGCAGGAGGTATTACAATTTCTGACTTCAAGTTATATTACAAAGCTGCTGTGATAAAATCAGCAAGGTATTGGTTACAAAATAGACCTGAGGATCCATGGAATAGATTAGAAGACACTGAAGCCCCTACGAAAACACTCAGCCACATTATTTTTGACAAAGGGGTCAAACATGCTTACTGGAAGATAGATAGCCCCTTTAACAAATGGTGCTGGAAAAACTGGCTGTCTACATGCCGAAAACTAAAACTTGACCCAGGTCTATCACGATGCACTAAGCTGAAGTCAAAGTGGATTAAAGAACTAAATATTAAAACAGAAACACTAAATCTCCTAGAAGAGAAAGTAAGAGGAACTCTTGAAGACATAGGGGTAGGCAAAGAGTTCATGAACAAAAATCAAATCATATAGGTAATACTTGAAAGAATTAACAACTGGGACGTCCTGTTATTGGGAAGTTTTTGCATGTCAAAAGAAATTGCCTTGCTCCGTAGAATAAGCGCTTCCCTGGTAAGCACAAGGGTCTGAGTTCAATCTCTGGCTCTGCTAAAAGAAAAAAAAGAAGAAGAAGAGGAAGGAGATATTACCAACAAAGTGAAAAGACAACCACAAATTTGGAAAAAAGCTTAATTAGTAAGCACTCAGACAAAGGTCTTCTCTGTTGAATTTATAAAGAACTAAAACACATTAGGATCCCAAAATTTAAAGACCCAATCCACATATGGGCATCTGAGATGAATACACACTTCTCCAAGGAAGAAATTCTAGAAGTGAATAAATACATGAAAATAAGTTCCACATCACTAGCCATCTGTGAAATACAAATTAAAAATATATTTACTGACAAAATTAAGAGAATATGTACATGCGTGGAATTTTTAGGAAAGGAACTTGAAATATTATGGGTAACTATCAAACAAGATAGATGTATTCAATTAATTTTTGAAGTCATTGCTATTAGAGTACCCACACAAGAATAAAAATTTTAAATTTATTAAGATTATTTTCTATTAAATCTGGCTAAATCAACTCACTTTTCAAGTTTTTAT
>NW_004524623.1:11542327-11553527 GCF_000260255.1 Octodon degus
TGTGTGTGTGTGTGTGTGTTCATTGAATGCTCTTCATCTTTGTATCAATTTTACTTTGAAGTTCAGTGTTCTAAAATATAAGCTTTTAAAAAAATATATAAAAAAACAAAGACAGGTTTTAGCAACTTAGACCTAAATAATCATATGGACGCAGAAATGTAAAACTCAATACACAGAAAAAAAAACTCTTACAAAATGTATTTCCCAATTTATTTTTGCCCATTTTCACATGACATTGTTGTAATGCTTGCACTAATAACATCTAGAAGATTTTTGCTTTAAAATTTTCACACATCACAGACGTTCAGGTATTTTCAATGATTTTACCATACAAGTAATTATTAATGATGCATATTCTAATAAAACATTCCAGTACTAAAATCATTACTTATTTAGCATCTCACCTTTCTTAACAGAGTTAATCCAACTTGTACAGAGAATTAATGAATGTGTTTAGCCTACTGTCCTATCATTGATATACGCTGCATTCTTAACATATTTATTATTTTTGCAAAAGATACAAAAGAAGAAAAAATGATTTCTTTACAAACCAGCAGGAAGGATGTTGGATGAGGAAAATGTTCTCATGCTTTATATATGAAATTTCCCTCAAAAGTTTTATGGATTCAGAGGTGAGACTTGTGGAGGGCAATGGAAAAGTGATTAATATAGAAAATAGTACCACAATGTGGAGGTCATTCCAGTGATTATACCTGCCCACGGGGTTCAGAAGCCTTTGGAACTGATTCATAGGAGGCATTTGCAAGGCATTGGAAGCACTGGCTAAAGAAATCACTGAAAGCTATAAGTAGTGTCTGATGGGTAGTACTCACTGGAGCTCAGAAAACCAGAATGTTGTTAGGATTTCAGACTGTACATTCTAGGCCCTGAAGATTCAGATAAAAAGGAGCATTCTACTGGAAACTGGACTATAGGCCAGGTAGTTTTTATTTGTCAAATAATTTGTCTACATTTTTTTTCTCATAAGTGAAGTCTTTGTGTAAGGCTGAAAGAAATAGTCAATCTAGCAGAAGAAATTTAAATGTAGCCCAGATGTCAGTCTGTGGCATTGTACTGCTAGCTTATTTTTGCTAGATTTATACCGAGAATCAGAGGTAAAATATAGGGTCAAAGTTGTAAAGAAATCCTCCAAAGTTGGGGCCAAGAGGAAACAGGGCATGGTTGTTGAAGCAAAGTAATGTGTGTCACAACAACAAGAAAGCTGCCTTGGGAAATGCCTATCATAGTCTTGAGGGTGAAAAAGGGCAGGCTCCATGTTAGGACTTTAGAGAGCAAACCCCAGGATGCCTTCTGCATTAGTGACCATGTATGTAAGCACTTTCTTGAGATCAGGCTGATGCTCAGAGGCTGCCGAGCTATGTTCGTAAGAGCACTGGCAACCGCTCCAATTGGATAAATAGTTGCATCATCCATACCCTGCTTTTTTTAAGGCATGCAGAGCACACATGTTATGATATCATAGAGGTTTCCACACAAATTTCAGAAAAAGAAAATCCTAGAAGCCAGGCAAAAATGTGGTGAGACAGCATCACAATTCCTGGCAGGAGCAAAAGAGAGTGATATGATGAAGTTATGAGTGAAGCCAGGGCTGGCGAGATAGCTCAGCAGACTAAGCACCTGCTTAGGCAAGTGCAGGGACCAGGGTTCGATCCCTGGTAGCACATGCTGCACTGATCCTGCCCTTGGGCATGCTGAGCTGGCCACCAACTCCAGGCATTGTGGCGCACTTCTATAATCCCAGCACTGGGGAGGCTGAAAACAGGAGGATCACTATGAGTCCAAAGAGTGAAGCCAAAGGCACAAAAGGGATCCCAGGAACTTTAGAATCTTTTCTGAGAAAAACCACAGGCAGTGAATAGAGCCAGCCCAAGAGAGATGCCCTGTGGGTTGCAGCCAGCACATGCACAAGGTGGAGCAGCCCAAGACCTTCATATCACACCGTATGCTGGGCACAGAGTTACAGGATTTCATATTTGCCCTGGTAGTTCTCAAGCTTGATTTGTATCCATTCCTTTCTGAGTCTTTGATCTCTTTTGGAATGAGAATGTTTGCCTTGTGTCTTGTGTTGAAAATATTGAACTTTCTTGTTTAGTTTTACAGTCTCCAGCTGAGTTTGCTTTTGAGTCTCAGAGACTTTGGTCATGAACATTTGAGTAATGCTGGAGTTGTTAAGCTAGTTACTTTTGCAGATGGACTAAATGCATTGGAGATGGATACGTTGTATTTCCACTTTAGGGAATGCTAAAAGTCACAGCTCCAGGATCCACTCAGATACACTGTTATGGTTTGTGTCTAGTTGTCTCCTCAGAGCCTCATGCAGTCATGGAATGGCTTCTGGAGTTCGGGATTGATTTTAGGCGGTGTGAGTGCTGCACCTGCCCTAGGGCAGGAAATCTGCATTACAATGTAAGTAGGGGAGAGAGGCTAGCTACCTGCCTGATCTGATGCTTCTCCTTTGCTCCCCGTTGTTTGCAGCCACCATGAAAGGTTGCTCTCTGCCATGTGTCATGCTGCCTTGGAGCCAGGTGAGTATGGACTGAAACCTCCAGTAGCTGTGAGCTAAATAAACCTTTTCTTTCTTCAATGTTGGTGTTGGGTATTTGTCCCAGCAACAACCGAGGTGTAACTGAGACATACAGGCAGAAATGGGCTTTAAGAATCTTTCAGGTGGCTTCCAGGTGAATTCACTTGACGCAAAACACATTTGCTCCTAGTCCAATGGGCACTCAAAAAAATCTCCTAATTAATCTCCGACTAAAAACAATAACAAGTTCATAATTCTGCCTAATATATCTGTACTGTGTACAACCAAAAATACAGTAATCCATTTCCTGAAGTCATAACAGCTTCATCACTTCTTAAAATGTGAGTCAAAATCTTTTCTGAGACTCAAGACAGACTTCTTCCCATATTTTATTAGCATATGTTTTTATGCAGATTTATGGGCTTCATTTTGACAGATTTATACATGCATATAAGATATTTTAATCACTTCCCCTACATCATTTTCTTTACCTGTTATCTTCCTAGTTTTATATTTGAATCTCTGTAAAAAGTAATAAACAAGTGACACAATGCCAAGGTATAATGCATAGGGTAAAAGTTCTCATTCCAAAACAGAGGAATATGACGATTAGAAAATAGTAGCAAAAGCAAAATAAAAGCACAACAGAGAAAATATTAAGTCCTGTAGCTCCATAGCTGGCATCTGGGCCTTATGGTGGTGAGATGTGAGTTCCAGAGGGCTTGGGGACACTACCTCCCTGGTTTAGTTGTTTGCAATCCACATGGCCTCTCACTTGGGTTGATTCCATTCATAGCCTGTAGTTTTTCTCAAGAGACACTTCATGTTTCTGGCATCTCAGTTTCTTGGGTACTCTACAACCTTTGGCTTCCCCGTCGTCTTACCTATTGTTCTCTCAAGGCTCCTTGCCTGGTCTTCAAGGTATTCCTTTCTATTTGAAAGGAAGCACCCCTGACCACACAACTCTTACATTCTGCGTGCATCAAAAACTAGCATCACATAGACAATACCAAAGTCTGCTGCTAGGGGAAACAGCCAGTAAAACCACTTTGAATCATGACTTCATACTCTCAGTGCCTTCAAAGCAGAGTACAGTGAACAGCATCCCAGAAAGCATCCCTAAGTGTCCTTGGACATGCAGGCCAGGGTTGCTGTTCTCGAATTTAATCTCACATGACATGTATAACACGTGTTGGAGAGGATGTGGAGTATAGCAACCTTTGAGAACTCTAGTAAAAATATAAATCAATAAAGTCATTTTAGAAAACAGTAGAAAGGGCTGGGAATATAGCTCAGTAGCACAGCACACAGCATCTGCCTGGCAAATGCAAGGTCCTGTGTTTGATTCCTGGTACCAAAAAAGTCTAGAAAACAGTAGGGAATTGCTCAAATATTAAAATGGAACTATCAAATGCTACCAAATATATATATCAGGATTTTTTTCTGGTACTAGAGATTGAACTCAGTACCTTTTGATTGCCTGGCAGGTGCCTACACTGCTGAGCTATCTCCCCAGACCTTCGCTTACAATATTTAAATCTACTCTCAGAAATTTTGAAGCATGCAGTGTGTTTTAGCCTTAGTGGAATGTACAATAATTCTCTTGAACTTATTCTCCCTGTGTTAGATATCATCCTCTGTGACTAATAACTCTGTAAATACCCACCTCCAATCCCTGCCAACTACCATTCTATTTTCAGCCTCTATAAATTCAAATTTTTTAGATTCTACACATGGATGAGACTGTCTAGTACTTGTCCTTCTATGCCTGCTTGTCTCACTTAACACAATCATTGAGGTTTATCTCTGTTCTCACTAGTGACATGATTTACTTCCTTTATTAATCTTTTTAAAAATATATATATTTGGTGGTTACATGGTCTCACTATGCAGCTCAGTCTCATACTAATCCTCCTGTTTACAGCCTCCCTAGCTCTGGGATTACAGGTATACACCACTATGCCTGGACTCTGTGGCCAGCTCAGCCAACCCTGGGGGCACAGTTGGCACACTATGGAGTACGAGGGATTGAATCACGGTCCCTGCACTTGCCTAAGCTTGCCTGAGCAGGTGCTTATGTCTGCTGAACTATCTGGTCAGCTCTTCTATTAATCTTGATTCTCAACTTAATTGGCTTGAGAGATGCCTAGTAAGGCATGTTTTCTCCTGTATCTAGGTAGACCCTGAGCACGTGACCTTGGAGACAACCTATAGATGTTCTCTGACCCCTTCCTCTGGCTCTCCCTTCACTATCTGCCTCTTAGCTGACGTAGCACAAAGTTAGCAGCTTTCTTTCACCATATCTTCACCATGTTTATATTTTGGAGCCAACCGTGGACTGAGACCTCTGAAACTGGAAGTTAAAAGAATCCCTTCATCCTTTAAATTATATAGATTAAAAGTAACCTGGCCAGGGCCGGGAAGATGGCTCAATGAAGTAAGCACTTCCCTGGCAAGCACAAGGGCCTGAGTTTAAATCCATAGTTTAAAAAAAAAAAAAACCTGGCCAAACAGGCAGAAATATTTTATTGTATACGCCTGCCACATGATCTTAACCCCTTTAGCCACTGATGTACACTGAGGTTGATGTTATGTCTTGGGTACTCTGATTGATGCCACAATGAATACAATAGTCTAAAAATCAATTTGACATACTGATTTCACATGCTTAAGACATATCAACATGTTAATAGAATATTTTGTTGAATTCTCATAACAATCTTATTACTATTTTCATTTTTTGAGAGGAACAAAGTAAGGCAAAGAGAAGATAAATAATTATCCAAGGCAGTGCACCTAGTATGTAGCCAAGGCACGGCAAGGATGTAGGTCTCCTACACCCAGCATCTCTCTGTTGTCTTGTGCCATATTTTAAATCAATAATGTCTGAATAATTGTATCCAATAAAATGATGCAAATTTAGGTCTGGGTGAAAAATTTGAGACTTTCAGGTTTTTTATCAGATACAATTAATTTCCTAGAAACTTTAACAAATCTCTAAGAGCCGTTTTTACTTGAACTCCTTAACTGCTTACAATTAGCCAAAAAAATGAAATTGCAAAACTGAAGTTAAGAGTACAATATTCTTCCCCCACTATTTTATAAATAAGCTTACTTCTCTTAACATATTCTTCCAACTAGAGGCAGCCAAATAGCTCAGCGGATTAAAGTGCCTGCTTATGCAGATGCAGTGGATGGGGTTTGATCCCCAGCATGCCATACCGGCCTTGCCCCCAGGGGTGGGCTGAGACAGTGACTGAGACCCAGCGTGGTAGCGCACACTTGTAATCCCAGCTCTTGGGAGGCTAAACAAAGGCGGATAAAAACGAATCCGATCTACATATTAAGACCCTGTAGACTTTGTAGACTCTGTACTAAATACAAATAATAATAATTAATAATAATAGTAATAACATATTCATCCAACCGATTATTAACATAAAATTATAATTAACATATATTTATCTATGAGTTAATCTTTTCATGAAATAACCCAGTACTAAAAAATTAAACCCATAATCTACTCTAATATAATTTTATTGGCACTGGAATACAATTGTGCAAATATGATACATGATTATATCCCCAAAGACAAAATTTTCTAATAATGAAGCCAAAAGGAGTCAATGACAGGAATAGTTGTACGCTGATAACATTCATTCATTCAACTTACATACGTCTGTTCTAGAAAATAATTGCTATAAGGCAGCATCACACAAAACAGATTTGATTGTTTCAACTACTTGTCTTATTTCATGGAATTCAAAGTCTAATTTTCAGATGAAGTTAAATGGATTAATACTTAACAACTGTCAGTCCACTTTATTGCAATTTGTCTAGAGTGAAGATTTTTATGGATTCAAAAGACACTTTGCAGGTGTCAGCCATCTCTGATGTACTCTATTTAACTTTGTTGTATGCTTATTTTTTAATTTAACAGGTCAGCATACATTTTGCCAAAATTTACTCTTGTTTATGCACAGAATATGACTAGAGGACTCCTACTGTCTTTGAGTACAACATTGACTATGAAAGACCAATTGTTTTTATTTAGGTGAACATTCTTCCATCATAATAAACTCGTTTCAATATAAGATGATAGGATTCTGGGAAACAATGACAGTAAAATAAAACATATATTAAATATTGATTCTGTTCTTTTCTCTACAGACTTAATTTTGTTATGATTTTCTTAAATAAAATGAGTTAATATTTTAATACAATAATTAGCAAACATAATTTACACATTGGTTATTAACACCAATTAACAGATGGGAATGTGAAACCTAATGGTATTCCAGCCTAATATTAAAATCAAATGATTGCATTCAACTCTCAGTTAATTATTGCATTAAGCATTAAGCATCACTAACTACTAACATCCCAAAAAGAAAGACAAGCTAGAAAATCAAGATCATGTATGATCATGACAGAGCAATCAAAACTGTTTCTAATTCTTCCAAGTTGAAGAGCTAGTTGGCAGGAGACAAGAAAAGCAAATATGTTACAAAGTGAAATAGAATTAACAAAATAGAAGTGGGGCAATGTATAATTTAATAGCATCCTCCACCTGGACACAGTCTAAGAAATTGTAAAGGGAAGAATTTGAACTCAAATATAAAAGGCACAAGAGACATGCCAAATTTTAAGAAATAGGTGATTCTAAATAATGATGTCTGGGGGTGCAAGTGAAGAAAAGTTCCGTAAGGAAATGACTGCATGAATGACAATGTATTTTTTAAGCATTGTGATTAACAATAAGAAAATGGATGACATTCTTGCACTTTCAGTTAAAGGCTTTCCAATTTCTATACTGTTTAAAATAAAAATGTGTAAAAATTTTATTTAACTATTTCATCAAAGAATTTTTACACCAAAATTATATATCAAAAGAGGCTTTATATTTTGTATTGGTCTATTACACGTTTATATTATACTTAAATGGGTTCACTATCAATAGAATTTAGGAATTTTTAAAACATGGATTGAAAACTGAAATACTATGAAAATAGCTGACTGGGGAGATAGCTCCGTGGTCTAAGCATCTGCCTGGAAAGCGCAAAGACATGAGTTTGATCACTGATACCACATGCCGTGCCAGCCTGGAACTCAGGGCCCTCATGCCACCCTAAAACCAGGTATGGTGGTGCATGCTTATAATCCCAGTGCTGGGGAGGCTGAGACAGGAGGATTACTATGAGTCTGACTTACATACTGAGGCCCTGAATCAAACTTAAAAACAAATAGATAAAAGTTACAAAGCACCAAACCATAAATAATCTTTGAGCTTAAGTAAGTGAAAAAAAATAAAGATTTGTTATGCATTCCTAAACATTTTTCCCTTTATTTCAGTTTCAATTTATAATTTATGCTCTTCCTTATTTCTTTTTAAAATCTTCAAACTGTTTTTTTTTAAAAAAAATAGGGATTATTTGTTTACATACTTAATATATTCCCACTGCCAAAATAAAGAAAACTACTTTAAAATTTAAAAATCCAGTTTTTGAGATGAATCACTAAACCTCATTCACAAACCCCAATCATGAAAGAAAATTGTAACTTATACAAATCCTTGAACATCTGATGGGTTACAATGTCCTCTTTGAGCTATTTGATAATTAGGGTGGTGTTTTGTTTTTACAGGTATATTCCACTTTCTCTATATTTTTATGGTAGCTATTTTTCATTTAAGCACTTAATTTGTCATGTCTGGTTTTAAATTTATTTAATATTATTATTTTCAATATAATTGGTTGTTGTAGGTTCTCACTAAACAGCTCAGACTCTTGGTGATCCTCCTGTCTCACCCTCACCAGAGCTGGGATTACAGGTGTGCGCCAACATGCCCAGACTCTGGCCAGCTCAGCCTGTACAAGGGTGGGGCTGGCTTAGCAAGTGGTGCTGGGGATTGAACCATGGTCAGTTCCTGCGCTTGCCTAGGCAGGAATTTTAGCCGACTGAGCTATCTTGCCAGGTCATTGCCCAGTTTTAAATAGCTATTATATAAGTTCTTTTCTTTTCTTTTCTTTTCTTTTTTTTTTTTTTTTTTTTTTTTTGTAGAATCTCAAAGTTGTTTGCCTTTCAATTGTTTTCCTCCTACTAGGCATGGTGGTGCAAGACTGGGCATGGTGGCATGCGCCTGTAATTCCAGCTCTTGGGAGGCTGTAAACAGACAGATCACCACAAGTCAGATCCAGTAGTGAGACCCTGAGGAGCCTGTAGACGCTTCCATAAAAAAAATTGTTCTCCTCTGTCAATCGCTTTTTTTCAAGCAGATCTTTTATTATATATTGTTTTTAATGATCAAAGGCAAAAATAAATTTGAAATTTATTTTGTTGCACGTAGTGAAATGGAAAAATTACTGAAGCATAATTTAAACTTCTCCCAAATTTGAGCTGTTTCAGAACTAAACTTTGAGTCAAGATGAAGAAATATTGAGATCTAACAGTGGCGTATAAAGTCCCTATTGATATAAGCCTATTGAATATAAGATAAAACAAATCCTTAGTGAGACCTATAAGGGTATAAAGTGACATGTACCCTATGGCATTAATGACTATCTCATGTTAGTTAACTAGTAGGATGGTAATTGTGATAACTTTGCCCCTTAATTAAGGAAAATGTACATATGCAATTTTACCATATTGATTTTATCCATATGGTAAAATTATATTTTCTATTTGTTATTATATTTTCTATTTGTTATTTCATTACCTGATTATATTTTCTATTTTCTATTTGTTATTCTATTACCTTATTATATTTTCTATTTGTTATTTCATTACCTGATTAGCTCCTTAAAATAATGTATTTCTGGTGTAGACACAATCTATCCATATGCTGGTCACATTCAGTTAAAATTTGGATGTCAGGGAAAGCATAATCTTTGAATACAAAAGGAATTATATGGCATTTAACATAAAACATTCTACTTCTGTACTGTTACAAAGAGGTCCCCTCTTTATATACTTAAAGCAGTCATGAAAATAACTATGGAAGCCTAATATTTTCAAATGGAACACCAATTTCATCATTGCCTCCAGGTGATTTGTTGTAGAAACTTATATCACATGGTACACTGTAGCATTCCATGCATGGTCTTTAATTTTTATTTATCCACTTAACCATTCATACAAAGACAGATTAAGCATATTATTGATAGAACTAAAGGTAGAGTTGATTCATTTGGCCTCCTTAATTAATGCCATCTTTTTCACAGCATTGTGTTTCTGATTGTTAGCCTTTTATGACTACTGTTAGCGCTTTAATTATTCAATTTTCCTATAACTTATATGAAGGCAAATTCAATAAAATAACCAATTAATTACACAAACCACAAATACTATAAAACTAGATAAAAATGATGACACTGTAATAATAAGCTTGGGATTCTTTGATATCATTATCAAGGTGATGTCAAAGTCCAAATTTGAGTGCAAAGTATAGTTTAGGCATAATAATACATAATGCATAAGTATGTCAATTAAAAAAACATACAGTATACAAGGTTTGTAGGATAAAATCCTATTATAAGTGAGCAGGCATATTTATTTTTACTATATAACAGAAAATTAAAATATATACTTGAATATTGTGTGATTACATATGAATTATTTAACTGTATGTGAAGAAAATAAAATCCATCCATCATTTCTGTATTAATTTAACTCTCCTACTCTTTTCAGTTTTGATAAATTATATTATCATTCTTTTTTTACCTCAGCCAAAACTTTGAAGTGAGTCTTACATTCCTTCTTTCTCTCATACCCCACATCAAATATAATAGTAAAACAAAATTCCTTTACATTCAAATGGACCCCAAATCTGGCCTATTTCACTATTGTCTCTGTCTTATTTCCTGTCCTAACAAGTGGGATTTTTTAAATTTATTTTTGCATCATTATTGTATTAATGATGCAACTGATCAGCAAATTGAACAGACTAATGTCCCTTTCCTTTGTCTTTGATCCCAAACCACAGTGAACCAATATTAATGCAGCATCTGCATTGATCCTGCTAAAACATAAATAATAGTTCATCACTTTTCCATCTGAAATTTTCTGGTGGAATTCTGCCACATTCTGAGTAAACTCTGTCATTTGCAACGGCCCTCCATGTCTACACACCACTCTTTCCTGTACGTCTCTCACCTGGACTCACATTATCTTGTATTTGATGACCCAGGAACTGTGGCCTCCTTGCCAATATTTGGGCATTCTTGGGAGGCCCCCATGTGCCCACCTGGTGGACCCTCATCCTGGAACTGTCTTTCCCAAGACACATGAATATTTTCTCCTTATTTTCAACTTTTCATTAAAATATCTACATTTTAGTTAGAACACTCAAGCTATTTAATATGCATTTCTTGACTCCATTTCTTAAATCCTACTACATTTTATGTAGCTTACTTATTTACATCTTGCCTACTTCCATAATTGAAACCAAAGCTACACTGACAAGTAACTTTGTTCACTAGCATTGCACTACAATATTTAGATGTATCTCTAATGTATTATCCATAGACGTTTATGAAATGAGTTGAAGAATATAAATTTAGGGCTGGAGAGATGGCTCAGTGGTCTAAAGCACCTACTTAGAACAAGCTTGGCAAGGCATCAGGGACCACGGTTCGATCCCCCAGCACCACATGCCAG
>NW_004524623.1:11553627-11555640 GCF_000260255.1 Octodon degus
CATAAATAAAAATAAAAAATAATTTAAAAAAAAAAGAATATAAATTTATTACTACTTTTATTTTTGTATAACATTTACTAAATAGGCTTGGTCATGTCCTATTGACACTACAATATCACTTGATCCAGACCTCCCACTTTCTCTACATGCCAGCATTCATGGCTACCAGTTTTAATTCATCTTCATTCCAGAAGATAGAGTACATCTTCACCCTCAGGCGCCTGTCTACCTAAGGAATCTGAAGCACTATGGCCTGAAATAGCAACTTTCTCTTCATTCCAATGAGATCCAAATACGCATCCATTGAGCCAAACCCCCATGTCACCTAATGGGGAGAGAGAGGCTTTCTCTCCAATACTGTCTTTATTTGAGGAATCTTTCTAAATCCTACACTACTTTTTATTTCAGTAACACTTCCACCATATTTTAACATTTTTCAGTAAGCTATTTCTAAAAATACAAAGTTACAGAAATATGAATTATACATATGATTAAAATATATCAATATGTGTTGTATCTCCCCAGAAAATAATAAAACACATTGATGACAAAAATGAAGAAAGATCTTGGTTATTGGACAGAGATAGCATGGACCTGGGTTAGCATCTGTTATTTTTGTCTCTCTGATAGTTTGTGGTGAAACAAATAGCTCTTTGTGGCTTACATTGGCATTTGTGTGAAGCTTAATAATGTTGATCAAGTTTTCATTGATTTGTTCACTATTTTAATAATTTTGGATATGTGAATTTCACTCTAATCTGTAAAATGAGACAAAAGAAACAATACATATTTGGAGTTTCAACTGGAAAAATGAGTATTTATGTTATGCTTTCTCTAGTTTTGATATGTTAAATTTTGTGACAAAAATAAAAGGCATATATTTCATATAGGTATATACACAAATATTAATGGTCATAGGGATAACATATATTACATTTGTTTTTACTTTATACTACATATGTAAAATTTGATAGCATTTTTTTAAACTTTAACATAAAATTATCTTAACAAGTATTTTGCCATGTTACATGTACACTGTGAAAAGATTAAATCAAGCTCATTAACATACCTCTAACCTTACTAACTCTTTGAAGTTGAAACTATTTAAGTTTTTCTCTCTTCCTGTCATTCAAGTGTGTCATGCATCATTGAAAAGTAGTCACCATGCCATAGAGTAAATCTCTAGAAGTTACTGATTATGCAAACTAAAAGATCATAACCTTTGACTAACCTTTACCCCTGTTTTTGTCAACTACTATCTTTTTTTCTGCTTTTGTGAGCTTAACTTGTAAATTCTACATTCACGTGAGATTTTACAATATTTTCCAGCGTATGCCTGGATAATTTCACTTAGGATAAAATCTAATTTTTTTCTTTTTCTGTCTTGTTTTTTCTTTGCAAAAATGACAAGATTTCCTTTTCCTAAGCTGATGAAAATTCTATTATGTATACATACCATTTTTTCTTTATGGAGCCAACACTGAAGAATATTTAGGTTCTCATTTCTTCACTATTGTTAGTAGCAATTCCATAAACATTGGGCCTATGATAGCACCTTGGCAAATTAATTTCATCTTCTTATGGTATATACCCAGAAGTGGGATTGTTAGATCATTTCATCTGACATCACATACAAAAGCTCATAGTAGTTTTAAAATGTAAAAGTGAGCCTGAAACTGTTAAGCTAGCAGAAGAAAATTATATGGAAAACTTTTCTTCATCATAGTCTCTTACACAGAACTACTTGAACAGGACACTAGCAGCACAGGTAATGAAAGCAAAAATAGACAAGTGAGATTACATCAAAATAAATATGTTTCTTTTCCATCAGACCACCAGGGCTACACAAGAAGATTCATGACCATTCTGCGCTACATAATGAGACTCTGTCTCAAAAAGATAAATTAAATCAGTAAGAATATATCTAATGAGGGGCCGAGAGATGGCTCAGTAGAATAAGCGTTTGCCTGGCAAGTACAAGGGCCTGAGTTCAATCCCTGGTTCCACAAAAAA
>NW_004524623.1:11555899-11557339 GCF_000260255.1 Octodon degus
AGAGACAGAGACAGAGACAGAGACAGAGAAAGAGACAGGAAAGAAAGAAAGAAAGAAATTCAACACAAAAACAAGAAAACTATGAAATTAAAAATGAGATAATGATATAAACAGATATTTTGGAAAAGCAATAGACATTGAATGGATAAAATCCTCCAAAATACTAAAAATCAAAGAAATATAAATTACTAGTGCAATGATATGTCATCTCACACTTGTTTAGAGTGCCTATTACCAAAAAAAGAAAAAAAAAGTTGGTAATGATGTGTTCATGACTTGTGGGTATGTAATTTAATGTGGCCATGTAACCATTACAGAAAACATTATATATCTCTTTTAAAAATTAAAAGATACACTTGATTTTTATTAGTCACATAGTAAATTCAGAACATTGTACATTTTGTTAAACTCTGAGACTTTTTTCTCTCTCCATAAATATTCGGATATAGACTGTGGTATTTGAAGGGAACAAAGATGTTCCTAATAAAAGTTCAATAATATTACAAACAGATTCTTGAAAGTATAGTTTATTGAACCCATGTTATTGTATAACATTATTACAATGTTTCCATAGTGTAAATTCCCACATGTTCTAATGAAATATGGCATGAAACAGAAACTTGAATAACCATGCATAATTATGTGACTTCCAGCATAACAGATGTGTTCTCATGAATTTTAATAATGTGTTCTTTAGCTTTTTGTCCTCAGGTCACTGGCAAATAAAGGTGGTAATTGGCAAAGACATTTGTCAAAATGAACAGCTGTTGATGTTTTATTTCCCCCACTACCACTTTGCTTTACTTTAACTCTAAGTGGGATTTTGTGAACTCATCACATTTTGAGAGATTGTCTGTTCTAAGAGCAGAAAAGTAGAAATTAATCTGTGAGTTAATCACTAATACAACTGGAGAAAATCACAGGTACACTAGCAGGGCTCATCAAAGCAACAGTTAGCAGAGCTTAAAGATCCATCTTGCAGCATTTCCATTCAAAGTGAATCATTTTATGCCATGTTAGTGAACAATGTTGTAAGTCCTTAAAAATATATGACATCATAAAAAATGTCAAATAAGGTAAAAGAGAGAAACATCTGATAATCAATAATTCTTAAAGGATATAGACCCTATGCAGTGTTAAATTAATGTATGTTTTAATTTTTTCTATAGTTATGACTTACTTCCTTTTTTCTTTCTCTCCTTTCTTTCCTTCCTTCCTTTCTTCTTTCCCCCTTTCTTCCTCTTCTTCCTTTCTTCCTTTCCTGTCTCTGTCTTTTTCTTTGTCTGTCTCTCTATCTCTCTGTCTTGTATGTGCCTCTGTCTCTCAGTCTCTGTCTCTCTCTTTTTCTCTGTCTCTCTCTGTCTCTCTCTCTGTCTCTCTCTCTGTCTCTCTCTCTGTCTCTCTCTCTGTCTCTCTCTCTCTCTCTCTCTCTCTCTCTCT
>NW_004524623.1:11557439-11558872 GCF_000260255.1 Octodon degus
ATTTCCATAGAAATGTGATCTCCATTCACTCCTATCTCTCTCTCTCTCTCTCTCTCTCTCTCTCTCTCTCTCTCTCTCTCTCTCTCTCTCTCTCTCTCTCTGCCTTGCTTTCATCTATTCACATAGTGGAAGTCCATGTAGCTGAGGCTGTTATAAATTGCAACTCACACTTCTCAACATGGACATGAAGATGAATACAAGTGACTCATGGTGAATAACTACTTATATATTGTGTATCCTGGATCATTTACTAATAGAATTCATGAAATCTGCTGATAGAAACAGAAATAGTCATACACTTAGGTATGGATCTTACCTTTAAAAGTTCATGCTTCATAAACCTCACCATAAAGAAGTATGAGAAGTTTCAAATATCACAGAAATTCTACAGGAATATTGGCCAGGATATTTATGTAATTTGTTACTGTCTGTGTAACAAACATCTTCCTCAGTAGTTATGAGCTGAACCGTAGTATCAGACACTGGACTTCACATTTCAGTTCCAACATAACATTGTGAGCTTGGGCAAGAAATATACTCAGCACAATCTTTAGTTATCCTCATTGTAGAATTTCTAAAAAGTCATGGCATGTATAATGGCCAGTAAGTTAGAATTTGAAAATATCTATAGTTCCAGATATAAACCTTGAAGTAGACTAAAGACTAAGAATATTAACTTGCCCTAACTTTGATCCAAAGCACAACAAAACAGAAAATAAAACAATTCACATTCTTATTTTTAGAGTACTTTGTGATTTTGCTATAGAGTGAAATACAGTAGTCAGGAGTTAGATCATTAATTACATAGATTAGTTTATAACTTTCCTATTCAAAGTGAATACTAGTTGCATTAAACTGACATTGTTATTTCCAAATTCTCAGGATTAATTTGGCATATTTTCCCAATAAGCCTGTGATGGACGGCTCAGCAAAATGTTCTTAAATTATACATATAAATGTGAATAATATAAATTACACAATGGGAACCTTTAAAGGTTATACAAGTACTTCTATGAAGTCAAATAGAAATTTATGAATACCAAATTAAACCTTCACAATCTTTTCTAGTAAGTTATGGTAGATTTTAAGAATAAGAAAGTTGCAATTCTAACCTTAACAAGAAGGAAAGTGAACAATTAATCAAAGAGATTTTAGGCGGAGGTCATAGAAACAAGGTAAATAAAAAATACTTGAAAAGGCTGGCCAAGTAGCTCAGCAGATTAAAGCACCTGCTTAGGCAGATGCAGTGGCCAGGGTTCGATCCCTGGCATGCCCTACTGGCTCCACCCCCCACGAACGCTGAGACAGTGATTGAGACTTAGCATGGTAGCGTGCCTGTAATCCCAGCTCTTGGGAGGCTGAACACAGGTGGATCACTAGAGTCTGATCTATGTAGTGAGACCCAGTAGACCCTGTACTAAAATAAAAAAAAA
>NW_004524623.1:11558972-11572655 GCF_000260255.1 Octodon degus
AAGAAGAAGAAGAAGAAGAAGAAGAAGAAGAAGAAGAAGAAGAAGAAGAAGAAGAAGAAGAAGAAGAAGAAGAAGAAGAAGAAGAAGAAGAAGAAAGGAAGGAAGGAAGGAAGGAAGGAAAGAAAGAAAGAAAGAAAGAAAGAAAGAAAGAAAGAAAGAAAGAAAGAAAGAAAGAAAGAAAGAAAGAAAGAATACTTGAAAAGACTTTGTCTCTAATAAAATCCAGGCCCCTGACTGTAATGGAAGAGAATATAGAAAATAGTTGTGGAATTGGTCCTGATCAAAATGAGGATGAGTTCTGTTAGTATAAGTGAAAGAAAAAGTCAAGAATTGTTCTTGATAATTTTCCATGAAATTTTCAATGTGAGTAGCAGAATAACAAGAGAAAATTGAAATGCAAACATAATCATTGATTTTACAAAAGGGCTTATTATCTCCTGTTTATGCATTTATTGAGGCAATTTATATATTCATCTAGGTGCAACAGTTCCTCTGAAAGAAGAGATACACATTTTTCAAAGTTTCCCAAGAATGTCTGTCCAATTAAACTTTAAAATCTTGGAAAATAGAGGATATCTTCGAGAAAAGATGCCACGGTGAATTTAAAAAGATCAGCTTCAAACTCGGGCTTATTTTCACTGACTGAGACAATAGATGAAAACTATAAGGAACAATAGCTTTGCAATACCTAATGGTAGTTTTCTGTGTATCATAGCACACATTCTGTGAAAAATAATTAGTAAATATATTTATTTTTTACTTTGACATCTGAAAATAAGAAAGGTAGTAGACAGGGATATTGACACTGGAGACAGTGCATGAGGCACAGAGTTACCACAGAATAGATTTCTGTTTTAAAGTCTCCAGTTAAGCTGTCAAGAATTGTCTTCCAGTTCTGGCCTTGCAAAAGGAAATAAGGCAAACCTAATTTTTGTTCCTCTCTCTATGCATATTTTTTGGTCAAATGTTCTTAAAATATTTTATTTTTCATAAATTCTTGGTTTTATTTTTTATTTTTGTAAAATTCTCTTTGCATAGATATTTTTTAGGATATTGTAATACTTACAAGGTACCTAAGTGGGCACTGTCCTAGGCTGAGAACTATGTCTCTATTTTGCTTGTTTTCCCATCACTGTAGTTTCTTCCTTTTTATTTGGAATACCAAATTTACAGAGGTGGGCTACCATTGCCTATTTTTCATGCATTTCCAAATCCTTGCAAATCAGAATCTCGATTAAATACCCTAAAATTATTTCTATGATTTTGAATATCAGTTAAATATTTTCTAATTCCAAAGAAGACTTTTTTCCATTCCATGAAGGCAATGTCATCCAAATTTTGGACTGTGTCTGGATGCCTTTGAGTAAGGAATTGTCCTCAGCTCCACATAAAATACATAATCAATGTAAATAGATACCAAAACCTTATTTTTATATTTTTATTACATATTTTCACAAATATACATATAACACTTGTGGGATATCTTAATTAATCTTCGTGAAACTAATGCACCCTTCTCTGATTTCATGCAACTGTTACTAAGTCTTGGCGCATTCTTAGTGTGTTTTCTAGAATTTATGATCAAACTTGACTCTTTTTGTGCTTCATTCTTGAAAAATAGTTGCTTATAAATAAGCCTAACACCAAAAAACAATGACAAGAGCCAATAAGGCATTGCTATGAAGCTAGAAGTGTTTTTCTCTAGGAAGAGGGCTTACAAAATTATAGTGAAGAGACACAAATTTTTTGAGTTAAGTGTATGATTGCAACTCTATATATACCATTTGAAAAATGTGCAGGTAAAGTATTTATGTTGGCTGAAAATAGATTCACTTATATACCAAAAAATTAACCTATTTTCAGAAACCTAGTAACCTTTTCTTAAATTCTATATCAAAAAGGAAAGCATGAATGCATTTTTGTTTTCAGCTTCCAGAAGAGCATTTACTTAGTACGCTGAGTGCAGAAAATTTTTGCCATGACATGTTCTTGCTGTAATTTAGATTTCATTTTGAATGCCTCTAAGGTTAGATACAACAGGTAAGTTGACTTTCATCTCAAAGAAGCAAGTTTAACTCATTTATTGAAATAGTCAAACTCACCAAATATTGCTGAATCTGAGCCATTTTTCTTCTCCAGTTCTAATGCATGTGTTCTGTTTAATTTCATAAATGACTTGATTTCATTTCACAAATAATAAAATACTTTTAATATATTACTCCAGCTCAAGAACATTGCTTCAGAAGTGTCCCCACAGTCAGAATCCGTCCTTCTCAGGAACCCATGAAATCACTTGGACCTTATAAAATTCATGAGATGGCTGATGATTTGCATGACACTACCTATTTTTTTAAATTTTCAAGCATAAGTTTTGTTGATGTACAATGCTGTGATATTTCATTAACTTTGCATGTCCCGTAGAATTTCATCATCTTTTATTAATCTTATAAATCCCACTTATTTTCAAAATCATCACCAGTGTGCACTCAGCAACTATACAGTATGTATTGACAAAGATTAAAGAAAATAATCTTAATGCAACTTTTAGAGTATCATGAAAATCAAGAGATTTAGCTATATCTTTCAATGGCATGAATAGCTCATTTTTCTGTAATATTATACTTTTATCAGTATCTCTTTAAAAATGGCAAATGAAGCTATAACTGTGCAATTAATATTTTCATTTCTGGCCGGAGAATGAGATCTGAAACTAGATTTGCTTTCCAAATCTGTTTTGATAGATTTTATGGTTTCTTCGATTCACCTGACTTCAATATAGTGAGAAAACACTGATTTTATAAGCATTTACTTTTATCAATACAAATTATATCTGCTCTGCTTTTCATATATTACTTCATAAATACATCATCAATAAATTGCTTTAAAGTTTTTCCCAATAGTTACTTACTACCTATCTTTTTAAAGAGTCCTCTTGAGTCGTAACTTCAAGAAAAGTTGAGATGAGAACCTTTTCTTCGGTTTCATTATTTGTTTTTCAGAAACATTCCTAAATATGCACAAAATTTGGCACCATGTTTTTTGAATAAATCTTCTTCCAAGCATAATCTCTGAAAGCTTACATAACCTCCTACAAATTAAACACAGTGCATCTTAAACTTTCTTAAAAAAAACTTTGGGTTTGCCCAATTTTCATTGAGCATTTTTCTTTCATCAACAATTTTTCTGCTTAGGGTTCTCTTTTCTTTAGAGATTAAGTTGAAACCATGATGACATGATGAAATTTTTAAAAATGATGTATATTCAACCATTTGTTTTCCTACTATTGTCAGTGTTCTATATTTAATATAACAATATTTTGAATAAAAAACTACCTAAAATCTGTTTTAAGTCTTGTACCACAGCTTTTGAAAAATACTATTTTATCTTAGTAAATTGTTTTCTAAAATAACGCAATCAGCAAATAAATAAGAAAACTTAGACGTCTGCTGAATACCAATAAATACCTGTCCTTGGAGGCACACACATGTGTGGTCAGGCTGAAATGCTACACACCTGCATTGATTACAGGAATGCCAAGACAGGTGTGCTTCCATTGCACTGTGTGTTACAGGCAAGAAGCAGAATTGGTGTGACACTGGGCCCTTCTCTACCCTTGTCCCACTGTCATCTGTACAGCCTGTGCTCAAAAACAGTGCAATAAAGTCGTAAACCATATTTCTGAAAATCACATAATAATATTAAAAGTTTATAGTCTTATGGGGTTACCTGGGGCCTGTCAGACATAACTGCGTTATAACAAATATTCTATGAGCAGTTGTATTTTGTTGTTAATTATTTCATTTTGTTATTTATCTCTACTGCCAAGAACCATGTGAACATGTTGTTCTTGAATGACTATGTGAATAGAATAATGAATAAGCCATTTATATCATATATAATTTCTAAATGCACAGATGTGTTTCATAGTGTGATGTCTTGTTCTCAGAATTTTCTCAGAATCATAATGTGTATATTTCTGTTCTTTCTCATAGGATATCATTGTGCAGAAAGATATATATTAACAAAATAACTTCTTTTCTATGACCCTTGGCATGAAAATGTATCAGAATAATCTCTATTTATTCTTTTTACTATTTTATACATTTTTGAGGACTCATGAGGGTGCAGGTAGGAATGTCATTAAGGATAACACAGTAGCTCTAACACACCAGAGTGAGTGACATTGCACTGCTTTTTCTTCCTGCTCTTGTTTTTTTGTTTATTCATTGTCAAAGAATAAGAAAGGCTCAATAACAATTAAGGGAGGGAAGAGTGATACAAATGCAATGTGCAGTTGTGGATGCTTGAAAATAATGTCTGCATATTAATCTACAGAATTAGAAAATATATTGAAATAACTGGGCACATCCGGGAAAAAAGAGAAAACATTGCATTTTCTTTCACATATTTTGATTATATATTTAGAAAACAAATGGTAGGAAATAGACCTAAGTATTATAAGTAGAGTCAGTAATTTGTTTTGATTATAAACAATGTGAACAAATACATATTCTTTACAAGCTATAACAAATTGTGAAGGAAAATGATTAAAATATTACATTCAAATTTAGTAATACAACTATACAAATGGTCCAATTATGAACTTTAACAAAATAAAAGATACTCATAAAATTCAATGGTACCTTAAAAAATGAAAATAAATCTGTTCTTGATAGAAAGATTCAGTATTCAAAAATACCATTTCTCCTGAATAATATTTAATTATTAGCTTGCTTATTTTCAAATAAAGTATCTATTACTAAATTTGTATGAAAATAAAAATGCCCACAATTAAATGGAAATTTTCTGACAAAAATAAATAAAACAGTGCAAAGGAAATCATACTGTTAGATTTCAAGGTAAATCTCTAGTAAATAAAATAAATAAAATATTGGTGCATGAGAAGACTGATGGAACAGTGGAGCTGAATAGAAGATTTAGAAAGAACTCTTCAAAATAGAAGTTGATTTAATGCATGAAAATCAGTAAGGAAAATGTGGATATGTAAACAAGTGACAGTGGAAAAATTACGAAGGGATTTGAAAAAAAATCTAGATTCATGCCATTAGATAATACCAAACATCAGTTCTGAGTGAATCTGATTTATAAATCTAAAAGAAATTCCAAAAAAAGTACTAAGTGAACACAGTTTTTTTTCTCTTTGGTCTTTGCCCCGAATTGGCTGAATTATGTGGAATATATAAGTTGCACAGGAGAGACTGATAAATATTAGCTCACATAAGTGGGAGGGAATAGACACACACTCAGTTTTTGTTTTGATATAAGGTCTAGTAAGGAATTCACAGTTTGAATTCATAGTGATCCTCCTGTCTCAGCCTCCTCAGTACTGGGATTACAGGCACGCACCACCATATCTGGTTTCAGTGGCCCGCATGCGCACCTGGAGTTCTGGGGTTGGCGTAGCATGTGGTATAGGGATCAAACTCAGGACCTTGCACTTGCCAAGCAGGCACTTAGACTTCTGAACTATCTTCCCAGCTTCACAACTGTATTTTTTAAAAGCATGATGTAAATGTATTTGCAATGCATGAAAACTAATAGTTTATATCTAGGTAACTGCTTTCACTAAATAGTAAATTTAAAATAATGTTTCACTGAAAATAGAGTTAAATGATGCAGATTGCATTGGAAAAGATTAAAGTATTCACTTATGAACATTTTCTAACAGTAATTACTTTATGTCAAAATTTAAATTAAAACAAAATAAGGTAATGATTTTTCAAGTGTAACAACTCTGGGGTGATGAGGATTTAAAAACAACATTTTTAAATAGCAACATAAGTCCATAAGCTTATGACTGTCACTTTAAAATATTTTCAAATTTTGATAAAACTAAAATCTACTGCATATTTTGAAGGCTATGGCTACCGTTTTCAGCAAAAGTAATTTACAAAATGGAGAAAGAAAGAAATTTTTAAAACACAAAAAGTTCTTAAAGTTAACTAGTACATTTATAAGTTTGACGCTTTCATTTTGGATGGAATACAAGTTAAAGCAAATATTTCATAGTGAAAGCAAAATTAAGAATGATCTTGAAAGACTATAATATTGTTTTCTTTGTACACTCATCGAAAGCATAAGCAGGAAACCATAAGAAATCTTACTTTGTTAAGAAAATTTTAAGGAGTGGGAGCAAATAACGTGGTTACAAATATTAGCTAATTTTACAAGTCAACTTCAGTGAGCTAGAGGATGTTGGATGGCTCCTACCAATATCATTTTTCATGTAATATGGAAACATAGATGGAACTGATGACTATAATGTTAAGCAAAGTAAACCAGACAAAGACAAATATCAGTCTCTTGATTTTCTTTTTTTAATTTAATTTAATTTAATTTTATATTGAAGAATAAAAACAAAAGCAGAAACAAAACAGAATCAGGATAACACAGAGCAATATATACACATCAGATTTTCAAAAGAAGAATAACTAATTAAAAATGGTTATTCTGTTGTCTATATTTTTAATCAAATTTGTTGCTCAGATTAACAGATATAGTTATGCAAGGTTGGACAGATAATTGAATATTCTAGCTTGCTTTCAAGAAACCTTAATTTCCTTTTTCTTGCCTTTGCTTTTAAAAAAAAATTTAATGGAATTGTAATAAAAACTGATAAAACATTAGAAAGACACATTTAGAAGACCAAGATGGGAGGTATTCAAGCATGGTTTGGGGCTGGGGAGATAGCTCTGTGGTATAAGTGCCAGCCTGGCAAGCACAAAGCCTTGATTTTGATCCCTTGTATTGCAGGGAGAAAAAAGTATGGTTTTGGTATTACACATTGCTGTCCTCGATGTAGCTGCATAGATTGCTGATTTCCACATCATTAGTCCGCATGAAAATTCTACACATTAACTGTTATTTTCAAAAAAAATTGATGGAAATTATTAGTACAATCATCTCAGCCATCCTGTATATATACTTGCGTGTTTTAACCACTGTTTTTTTTTCCTATCTTTTCTCATTTCTCTCATCTTTGTTGTTTAATCCTTAAATTCAGTTTCTTTCCATTTTAGTATATCTATTATACCTTTTATGTTTATTTTTTCTTTCAGGTTCTTACACCAGGGAGACAACATAATATTCACACGTATGGCTATGACTTATTTTACTTATAAGTATAGCCTCCAGTTGCATTCACTTACCTATAAAGGCTTCAAGTTTTTCTTTATAGCTGAGTAATACTCCATTGTATAAAAATAACACATCTTTTTTTATCCATTCCTCAGGTGATAGGTATTTTGGTTGTTTCCAAGATTTGACTATGATAAGTTGTGCTGATATAAACATGGATGCACAAATATCACTATAGTATAATGTTTTCAGTTCTTTTGGAAAAATGCCCAGAAGGGAATAGCTGGATTGAATGGGATTTCCAGTCCTACTTTTTTGAGGAGTCTCCACACTGATTTCTATACTGGTTGTACAAGTCTACACTCGCACCAGCAGTGGAAAAGGGTCCCTTTTTCACTAAGCCTCTCCAGCATTTGTTATTAGTTGGTGTTTTATTATAGCCATTCTTTCTGAGGGGACATGATATCTCAGTGTTGTTTTAATTCGCATTTCACTAATGGCCAGTGCTGTGAAACATTTTGTCATGTATTTATCTGCAACCTGTACTTCTTCCTCTGAGACGTGTGTATTCATCTTAGATGCCCATTTTTAATTTGGTTCTTTAACTATTGGGGTCTAATTTTTTAATCTCCTTATATATTCTAGATAGAAGACCTTTTTCTGAGTGACTACTAGTTAAGATATTTTTCCCCAATTTGTGGGTTGTCTTTTCACTCTGTTGGTGATTTCTTTTGACATGCAGAAACTTCTTGATAAGATGAGGTCCCAGTTGTTGATTCTTTGAAGTATTTCCCATTCAGTTTGTTTTTTGTTCATGAACTGTCTGCCTATGCCTATGTCTTCAAGATTTCACCTAATTTCTCTTCTAGTAGATTTAGTGTTTCTGTTTTAATGTTTAGATCTTTAAGCGATTTTGACTTTACTGCATGGCCATAGACCCAGGTCTAGTTTTAGTTTTCAGCATGTGGAGATCCAGGTTTTCCAGCACCATTTATTAAAGAGGCTATCTTTCTTCCAGTGAATATGTTTGGCCAATTTGTCAAATATAAGATAGGTGAGTGTGTATATATTTGTACCTGCATCTTTGAATCTATTCCATTGATCCTTGGGTCTGTTTTTTAGTCAGTAACATGCTGATTTAATCACAGTAGCTTTGTAGTATAATTTCAAGTCAGGGATTGTAATGTCTCCTGCCTTGCCTTTGTTGCCTGGGATTGCATTTGGGTCTTTTCTGGGTCCAAATAAATGTTAAGAATGTTTTCTCTAGCTTTATGAGATATATTGATGATATTTTGAATAGGGTTTGCATTGAATAGAACAATTTTGGGAATATGACCATTTTCACCTTTGTATCTTCTTATACAGGGGCAAGGAATAACTTTCCATTTTCCAAAATCCTCTTGGATCTCTTTTTTCAGAGTATTGTAATTTTCGTTGTATAGATCTTTTACTTCTTTGTTAGATTAATTCCTAGGCATTTCATTTTTCTGGATGCTTTGTAAAGGATACTGTTTCTTTAATTTTTCTGTCAATGAATATGTTATCTGTGTAGAGTGATACTATTGATTTTTTACTGACTTTGTATCCTTCTATGCTGCTGAATTTTTTCATTAATTATAGAAGCTTCTTGGTGGAATTTTTTTGGATCTTCCAAGTAGAGTATCATATCATCTTCAAATAATGATAGTTTAACTTCTTTAACTATTCTTATTCCTTTTATTTCTCTCTCTTGTCTAAAGGCTCTAGCTAATGATTCCAGAACAATTTTGAATAGATGTGGTGATAGAGGACATCCTTATCTTGTGCCTGATTTTAGAGAAAAAGCTTTCATTATTTCCTCATTTAGATTTATGTTGGCTGTTCATTGTCATAGATGTGTTTTATCAGGTTGAAGTAAAGGCCATCTATTCCAATTTTCTGTATGCCTTTGATAATGAATGAGTGTTGGACTCCTTTTCTGCATCTACTGAGAAGATCATGTGTTATTTGGTTTTGACTATTAATATAGTGTATTACATTTATAGAATTGTATATGTTGAACTATCCTTGCATCCCGGGGATGAATCCTATCTGTTCGTGGTGTATAATTTTCTTGATGATTTTCTGTATTCTATTTGCCAGTATTTTACTGAGGATATTTGCCTCTATGTTCAGGAAGGAGAATGACATGCAATTCTCTTTTTGTCGAATTTTTCTACAGTTTTTATATTAATATAATACTTGCCTCCAGGAATGATTCAGAGAGTATTGCTTTCTTTTCAATTTCATTGAAGAGTTTGAGGAGTATTGGGACTGAATCTTCTCTAAATGTCCCATGGAATTCAACTGTAATTCCATGAGGACATGAGCTTTTTTTGTTGATAAGTTCTTGAATATATGTTCAATTTCATTGGCAGATATTGGGTTATTTAGAGTTTGTATATCTTCTTGATTCAATTTTGGTAATTTGTACCTATCTAAGAATCTGTCCTTTTCCTCTGTGTCTTCGATTTTGTAACAGTAAAGATTCTCAAAATAGCTATTCATGATCTGATTTTCCACAGGATCTGTAGTAATTTCACTCTTCATTGCTCATTGCTTGAGTTTGTGCTTTTTTCTTTTCTTTTTTGAGGAAGTTGTCTAGGGAATTATCAATTTTTATTTAATCTTTCAAAGAACCAGATTTTTCATTCATTAATTCCTTGTATTGTTTTGTTTATCTCAATTGCACTAATTATTGCCCTAATCTTTATTATTTCCTTCCATCTTTGGGCTTTGTTTGCTCTTGTTTTTCTAGAAGTTTGAGGTGCAGCATTATGGTATTTATGTGTTCTGTTTTTATAATGTGTGAGTTCACTGCTATAAATTTCCCTCTGAGAACTGCTTTCATTGCATCCCACAAATTCCAATAACTTGTGTTTGAATTTTCATTGAATTGCATATATTGCTTAATTTCATCTGTAACACATTGTTTAATGAGGATTTTACTTATATTTTCCATATTTATTGGAGTTTTTGTGGTTTCTTTTGTCGTTAATTTCCAGTTTCATTTAACTGTGGTCAGATAATATGTATGGGATAATTTACTTAAGCACAACTTATGGACTAGTATGTGGTCTCTTTTAGAAAACATTCCATGCACAGATGAAATGAATGTGTTTTCAGATGTCATTGGGTGAAACACTCTGCATTTCCACTAAGTCCATTTGTTTAAAGGTCTGGTTAAGTTCTACTACCTCTTTGCTAATTTTTTTGTCTGCTGACTTATCTTTATGAAATAAGGGGTTGTTAAGGTCCCTGTTAAGATTGTGATATTGGTTATCAGATTTTTTATGTCCATTAAAATTTGTATTATATAGTTGGGTGTTGCCATATTTGGTGCATACCTATTTATGACTGTTTTCTCTTCCTCTTGAATTTTTCCCCTAACCAGTATATAGTGACCTTCTTTATCTATTTGATCATTTTTTTGTTTGAAATTCAGATTGTCTGCAAGGAGGATAGTTACCCCAGCTTTTTTTTTTTTTTTTTTGTATTTTAGAGAAGGATATACAGGATGTTCAGAGTCTCAGTACTAGATCAGACTCGTGGTGACCAGCTTGTTTAGAGCCTCTCAAGAGCTGGGATTACAGGTGTGTGCCACCATGCCCTGTCTCAATTGCCATTTCAGCGTGCCCTGGCATGGAAGCCCAGGGATCAAACCCCTGGTCCCTGCAACTGTTTGCAGGCATTTAAAGCCACTGAGCTATTTGGCCGACCCTTACCGCAGCTCTTATCTGAGATCCTGGAGCACATAATATTGTTCTCCATCCTTTGACTTTTAGCCTATGTATTTCCTTAGGGGTTAAATGTTTCTTGTACACAGCATATTGTTGGGTTTTACTTCTTAATCCACTCTGCTGATATAGTTCTTTTAATTGATGAATTAAGTTCATTTACATTGGTGATTACAATTGATATGCAATGACTTATGTTCATCATGTTATTTTCTTGTTGCTGATCCTGATGTTTCTCTTTTGTTTAATTGTTTGCTCTGATTGGTGGGTTCTTCTGTTGTCATTCTTGGAATTGTGGGCATTTTGATCCTTTTCTAGAATACTTTTTATTACTGTGTAGGATTGGCTTGGTTGTCATGAATTTCTTTAGTTGTTCTTTGTCGTGGAAGTATTTTACTTCTCCATTAAACTTGAGAGATAGTTTTGCAGAATATATCAGTCTGGGTTGGAATTTGTTTCCTTGTAGGATTTGAAATACTTTGATCCATGCTCTTCTTGGATTGATAGTTTTTGAGGAGAAATCTGCTGTTATTCTGATGGGTTTTCCTTTAAATATGGTCTGTTTCTTTCCTCTTGCGCTTTTAGTATGTTGTTCTTACGTTGAACTTCTGGTATCTTGATTATTATTTGTCTGGGTGTATTTTTAATGGGGTTTATGTTATTTGGAGTTCTATATGCCTTAGTTACTCAATGTCAGATTGCTTCCCCATATTTGAGAAGTTGTCTGCTATTACTTTTGTCCATATTCTTTTCATATCATTTTTGTTGGCTCCATCTTTCTCACTGGTGCCTATTAGTCTTATGTTATTCATCTCTGTATCATCCTGCAGCTATTGAATTATTATTTCCAGATTCCAGTTGTTTGTAAGACCTTTCCTTACTTTTTCACTAGGTGCCATGGCATCTTCAAAGTCTGAAAGTCTACTTTCACTTACATTGAAACAGTTTTGCTAACTTTTAATGGAGTCTTTAATTTCCTTTATATTTCTATGAATCTGTTCCATGCATTGTATTTCTTTCTTATATTGCTCATTCAAGGTGTCTATCATTTTTCTATTCTCCTTTTTTTAATCAGTGTCTTCTTTAAAAATGTTTAGTGATTCTTTCAATTATTTTTTGTATTTAGTATGGGGTCTACAAGGTCTCACTATGTAGATCTGACTCATAATGATTCTCCTGTTTTGAGCCTCCCAAGTGTGGGATTACAGACCCATGTCACCATACCCAGTCTCAATTGACCCAGCTCCTGTGTCTGCCTAAGCAGGTGCTTTAGCCTGCTGTGCTATCTGGCCAGGCTCAGTAATTCTTTCATTATAGTTATTATTTCTCTTTACCTGGGAGATTATTTCTGATCTGATTACTTCTGTACCCATCTGCAGTGGTTACTTCAGTTGCTATGATTTCAGAGACTTTAAATGTGTGACTTCCAATTTCTTCTATGCTGATGTCTTCTGGATTTGTTCTGGGTGTATTTGGGGGCTTAGATTGCATTTTGATCCTTGTTTTTGTCATTTTCTTTCTTCTTTTTTCCTTTTTTTATTTTTTAGGGAATGGTCTACAGGGTGTTCAGCATCTCACTACTAGACCAGACTTGCAGTGATCCATCTGTTTACAGCCTCCAAAGAGCTGGGATTACAGGCATGTGTCACCATGCCCAGTCTCAATTGCTCTCTCAGTGCACCCTGGGGTGGGGCTGGTGGGGCAGGCCCAGGGATCGAACCTCTGGCCTCTGTGCCTGCTTGCAAGTGCTTTAATCCACTGATCTATTTCACTGGCCCTTATTTTTATCATTTTCTATTTCAGAGAGAACTCTTTATTTTGATTTCTGTGATACCTTTATGTGAAAGTTTGATAGTAGGTGCCCATAAATGGTCTTTAGGTATCTCTCTGGTGTCACAGATTGTTTTGTGTGGGTCCTAAGATTTTGCCTTCTCTATTAATTGAGAGTGAAATATTGGTTTCCATTTGGCACTGTCTTCCTTCCTTTAGTATTGGGCTTTTGGGTCAGTTCAGTTTTTTAAGTGCCTGTTGGGGCAAACCAAGTCAGGCGCAGAGACCACAGTTCGATCCCCAGCTCCCCATGCTTTACCAGACCCTCCCTTAAGGCAGCATGAGCCAGCCAACAAAAATCCTTATGTGGTTAAGGCACACAGGGTTTCCTATTTACAGGAACACAATTAGCAATGCTAACAACTGGTAGTAAAATTTAGAAATTGAAACTTTTTTGACTAATAGGTTTGTACTTTAGACTATAGGAGCAAACATTATAACTGTATAAAAAAGCAGATCTTAAATGGGTATTTGTATTTAAGTAGGCTCCCTTGAGTACCCTCTGGGCACCTCTCCTTTGTGTACCTGGAGTCTTCCAAGAATATTAGGTTACCCCAGTTAACTGCTGCCAGCTCTGTGTTGTGAGGATGTTCCTTTTGGTCTGGCCCTCAGTCTGGACCCCATGGGCCTATCAACATGCTTTAGCTCATCCTGTCTAGATTTACCAAACTCAAACTCTACCAGCCAGTCCTGATTGGATCTGACTACTGTGCTTCATTCCTTCCAACTGCACTTTATCAAAGTGGACCCACCTGGCTCCACAGTGTGTTGGGGTCTTCAGCTCCTCTGTGTGCTGCTCACTGAAGTAGTATGGACCCACTGGGCCCTGCTGGCTGCTGAGATCTGAAGCTCCTTCTCGATATGGTCCAGTAAAGTGGAATGGACCTTCTGGGCCTGCTGCCTGCTGGAGAATATGGCTCCTTCTGGGTGCAGCCCAGTGAAGTGCTCTCTTGATTTTATATACATATATAAAGTATTTTTTTATTTCAAAGAAGTAAAA
>NW_004524623.1:11572975-11579224 GCF_000260255.1 Octodon degus
GGGCCTGGTTAGTCTTGAACTTGGAATGATCATCCTGCCTCAACCTTCTGAGTACAGGGATTACAGGTGTGTCCCACCACGCCTGGTTTAGAATTTGAAAATAATCTCATCAGATTTTGAAAACTTGGGCTTTGATTTTGATGGGTAAAATGCAAAATGATAGTTCATAATGTGAATTTAAAGACAAACAAAATATATGCATGGAATATTCCTAATCAATAACTGGTTCGAAGCAAGGACCTAAATAACTCAATATATTCTATTTTAAATAGTTTTAGAAAACTAAGAAATAAAATGGCATTGATTAATATAATATTGTTGCACAAAGGGTTGAAAGAAAAAGGTAAGCTCAGAAATTCAAATTATCAAGTTCAGAGCTACAGAAATTACCAAAGTTTCTATGTGTGCCCTGAAAGGAGCCTTATCAGTTGGATCCACTGGTCTGAAATTGTTGAAATTTGAAAACAAGACTTCCTGTAAATTGCTAAACTGAAATGCAAGTTGGACAGGATGGTTATTGTTAAAGGGAGGGCCCAAGTTAGCAAGGAATGGTGTCCCAGAAATTGAGATGAAAATTTATAGGGAGACCCTCATAGATGTTGATTCCCCTCTAATTCCATCCCATTCCCCTTTACTTCTAGAACTATAATTAGTCGTAAGTCCTAGCAATCCCTAGAAGAGAAATTCAAACCCTGAACCATGAGGATATGTATCCTACTCCACAAGAACTGTTTGAATTTTATAATTTACAAAAATATAAATCCAGGGAACATGCATGAAAAGGGATAATCAGGACATAGGAAAACACCTAAAGAAATATAGAGTAGTGCCTGTGTGAATTTATTGATAAAAGCTTTTTATTTTTTTGTATCTTAAGTAAGGGTCTACAGGGTGTTCAGGGTCTCACTACTAGAGTGGACTCGAAGTGATCCATCTGTTTATAGCCTCCCAAGAGCTGGGATTACAGGCGCACCACCATGCCCAGTCTCAATTGCCCTCTCAGCATACCCCCAGGGGGCACGGCCAGCATGGCAGCCCCCAAGTATCGAACCCCCAGGCCCTTGTTCCTGCTTGCAGGTGCTTTAAACCACTGAGCTATATGGCTGGCCCTGATAAAAGCTTTTTAAGAAGAAATTTTATTTTGACTTTACAGCTTCGGGAATTAGAAACCTTTGAAGATTAATTTGCCTTGTTGACTAAACCATAGATCAAAGATATGCTACAAGAAACTCAAAATGGCTAGTCTTCCCTGGTAAAATGTAGAAGAAAGAATTCAAAGCCTGAGAGAGATTAGCATGCCAGAATAGATTTGTCATTTAAAACTTAAGCAAAATATAAATAAAGAGTAAAATTTACAATTAGATGATAAGAACTAGGGAGGTAAAGGTATCTCAATTGTAATGGAATCAAGAAATGAAGAAGAGTAGAAGGAGAGAGAATGAAGATGCAAAAGAAATTAAGATGTGATATATATATTAACAAGAAATGTGAACATTAAGCACTGCAAACATGAAATAAACAGTAAATAGAAATAAAAAGTAAATATTACCAATTAGTGATAAAAATGCAGATGGTTTAGAAAAGAAAAAAGGAAAACCTAATCACCTACCCTGGGAAAGCCCAGAAAATGTTCCTTTCTCCAGTATTTTGACATATACATATGGGAAGGGAGCCGCTGAGCCTTTGAAGAGCTCACTGATCCACTGTTTTCCAGTTTCTAGCCTAGTCCTAATAGTGGGAACCATAACCTTTAATTTGAAAACCAAAATGTAATGGGAGTAACTGGATCCGCAGGTGGCAGGAGCCAATTGTCAAACCCTACACACAGCCAACAGAAAAGTTGCAACAGTGCCAGGAGTCAAAATTTCAATCAGAATAGTCTGACTCACACAGAACTATGGTGTTAGCAAGATAATCCTTATTTCTAAAAATGAAGTACATAGAAAGCCTACTAAACTGTTATTTTGTATACTTAAATGAGTAAATTCCAGATCAATGGAGGAATTGTATCGTAAACCATAAGAAGAGAGTGTCACTGCCATTTGATCACTTCTCAGACTTGAGCCAGTTTATAGACAGAATTTCTTGAAAACAAGTAGAGGTAACCTTTAGAAAAGATGCTGCCTGTCACACCGCTGAAATTTTAGGCTGCTAGTCTTTGTCATTTTCAGAGAAATCTACAGGTTTTTTTTTATCAAAATAACTGTATCTTTTTGATCTGATGAGGTCAGTTAAATCCTCTCAGGATTTATCCTGAGATCCTGTACCTCAGATTGTAGAACCTTTGTCAGTGTCAGCCATGTGGATGAGTCACGGCCATTGCTTGGCCAATGTGCTCTCTGTGAAAGCCTGAGAGAATGTTTTCTCTCAGGAACACTCTACATCATCAATCACTTTCCTCTTTGGCCCCATAATCTCCTTGATCAGAAAATTGGGGACACCACCGAGTTACATGACGTAACAGTACAAGTTCTCATATGTCCTGAGTCTTAATTGACCTTGGGAAGGCTAGGGCCAAAATGTTGGCTTTCCTTGCAGCCCTCTTTTCTCTCTAATTTGGTCTGCCAACTTAGGTTGTTAACCATCCAGAAGACAAGCTTATTGTTATTACCATACAACTTAGGCTGTTAAGCTTAACCTCACTATCTGTCTGCATATCAAACATCTTAAGCATAATATGGAACAGGTATTTTTCATCAAGTATTGATATGTTAAACCTTAAGTCCCTACAGAATATGATAAAAAATATTTAAAAATTAGAATATATTTTAAAAATAGGTATAAAGAATTATATGCTTCTTATGTTTACACATAAGTCCAAAAATAGGTCCTGCTTTACCTTGGTCCTTAACCATCCAGCAGAAAAGTATAAAAACAAAATATAAGAAATAAAGCCATGCTGTTATGTTGCACTGTAGGGGACTCAGGTCAACAGTTTCTGACATTGTCAGTCAAGCAGAAGACCCAATACTATTATGGGCTACTGGACTCTTTTAGAATATTTTGCTGAGTTTACACACCTATAATATTCAAATAACGAAAGTTAACAAAAAAAGGGTATACACATGAATGTCCATTTGTATCTGTGTATTCAAAGAGGTTAGGATAGATATATAGTTACATCCCTTAATGAATAGAGTGATTTGTTCTAATGGTGTTTGTAAATAGGATATCATGTCCGCATCTTGTACAGCAGTTAACCACTAGGAAGAATGTATGCAATGTGTGAATTATTGAAACTGTCCTACCAATTTGATTTGAAACTGTCTCATTGCTATTTGTTTCTCAAAAAAGTTATGGAAAAAAAACAGAAATCAAACAAAAAAATAACTGTATCCTGGAAAAGATGTTGCTAAACACCGACTATGAACTGACTATTCCAGTAGAAGCAAAAGGCCACAGTGACCATAGACGGAGCAGCATAGGCTTGAGTGTATTAGGTGTTCCATGTTGTTTTAACAGAGGTCCATCTCACAGTGCATCCAGTGTGTACCCAAACCCATTTTGTGGTTGTTTCTCTAGTTCCAAAAGAAATCATTAAAACAGGAGTATTTAGTATTGAACAGAATTCCCACACTGATTCTCTGACTTGTGAAATGTGGATTGTTATCATGCATGAGGCCAAGTGAAAGACATTAGACTGCACCAACCCAGGCAAGTACTGCATCAAAAGTGCTGCCAAGTACTAGGAGGAACTGTAGCAATGAATGCCACCACAAAAGGCTTCAAAAATGCAGCAGTGATTATTCCCACCACACCCCTCTTCAGCCCTCTTATTTGGCCTGCGAAGATGACAGATGAATTTATAAAATGATAGTGGATTATTGGTAAGCTTAACCAAGTGGTGAGCCCAACTGCAGCTGCTATGCCAGATGTGTTTCCATTGCTTGAACAAATTACATATCCCCCGGTATCTGTTAAGCAGCTACTGATCTGGTAAATGCCTTTTACTCTATAATGTTCCTACAGCCCACCAGAAAAAGTTTTATTTCAACTGGCCAGGGCATAAATGCACATTGCTTTTCTTTCCTCAGATGTATATCAGCTTTTTGGCTCTGTGTCATAATTTAATTTTCACAAGAACTGGTCCATTATATCAATCGCATTATGTTGACTGGACCTGGTGAGTATAAACTCACTAGATCTATTTGAAAGACACTTTTGTATCACATGAGGAAAAAAATCTGGCAAAATTTAAGAGCTTTCTACAACACCAGAGACCAGTGGTAGGAAGAACATTGAAATATTCCTTCTAAGTTATAAAAGTTATTGATTCTGTCTCTTAATATAATTAAGAAAAGAATCACAGTAGTATCAAGCATATTTGGACTTTGGAAGCACATTCCCATTTATATATATTTTCGTGGCTCATTTAAAAAGTGACTTAAAAGTGTTGCTGGTTTTTAGTGGGTTCTGGAACAAGAGAATAATCTGCAATGAGTCTGGGATTCTACACAGGTTGCTTTTCTACTTTGTAATTATCACTCAGTAGACCCAGTGGTGCTTGAAATGATATTTCTTGAAGTGTTACTGACAGACATGCAGGTTATGCACAGCCTTTTTTGGGGCTCATATGTGAACCGCAGTACAAGTCTTTAGGATTTTGATGCCAGGCCCTGACAATGACTGTAGGTAGATAGCTGCCTTCCTTTTAATAGAGGGTGTTGATTTGCTACTTTACTACAGTAAAAATCAAATGCTTGACTCTATGTAGACAATCACTCTGAGAGCTCAGCTACTGATCATGGACTACCTGCTATCTGACCTACCAGTCATAAAGGTGAGCATGCGCAGCAGGAACTAGCTTCAAATAACTGTAGTATAAATGTCACTGGATTGAGCAAGCACTCAAGGCACAAGTAGGTTACAGTAAGTTGCTCAAATGTTTATAGTCCACATTTGTGCTAGCCTATCTTTTCTTGCTTGACCTGTTCTTATGAATTTTTGATGTATTTTTCATAGTCAGGTTACATAGGTGGAGAAGACTGAAGCCTGATTTTCAGTTATGTTTGCATTATATGCAGATAGTGTGGCGCTAAAGCAATGCAGCCCCTTTCTGGTGCATCATCTGTAAGTGTTTGCAGCCAGGTGAAACTTTTCCAATGGCAAGACACTGCCATTTGCATCTGTGTTGCACTTTGCATGGAAGGAAAAGTGACCACACATGCTACTACATACAGATTCACATGGCTTAGGCAATGGATTGTCTGAGGGGTCAAAGTCTTAGAAGAAACACACATTGATAACTGGGCAAGATGTATATGAATAAAGAACTTCATGATATTCCTGTTTCATGCGAATGCTCACCAAAGGGCAATCTCAACAGAGGGAGATAGTGATAGCCAAATTGAGAAGCCAAGCTCTTCTGTGGAGACCACTCAGCCTTAATCCCCAGCCACCCAACAGTCTCACAGACAACGTAATCATGATGAAAGAGACCTAGGATCTGCATGGGTCAGCAATGTGAACTCCTAGTCACAAAAGCCAGCTTGGTCATAGTTCAGAATGTTCAAAGAGAAACAGGAACCAACACTGAGTCTTCAATATGACATACTTTCTAGGGTGATCAGCCAAATATTTGGGGACAATTTGATTATACTAGGTCATTTCCATAATATCAAGGCAGTATTTTGTCATTTTTTTGATAAATACCTACTTTGTATATAGATTTGCCTTATCCATACACAAGGTTTCTCCTACAACTAAACGTATCGACTGACAGAATATTCTGTCCACCCTCATAGTCTCCACAGTGTTGATTCTGACAAATAAGTTTGTAGACAAAAAGTGCAGCAGTGGGCCCCTGTTTAAGGAACTCATTTTTCTTAAATATGGCCCCCGTAGTCCTGAATGGTATGAAGGTTTTCTGAAGCCTCAGTTACTGGCCATGTGTGTGGCAATAACTTGCACCACTTGGATGATCTTTTCCAGAATTTTGACTATGATGCAAGCCAAGGTCTAAAATATAGAACTGTCTCTCTGGAAGCTGTGATTCATGTAACCTGGAATCAAGGGTCAGAAAGGGGAGTATCATCACTCTTCACTCTTCATCTACTAACAAAAATTATTCTTCCTGTGTTCACTAGTTAGGCTCTACTGACACACCTTGTTTCAGGGGGAGAAATGCTTCTCCAGGAGTCTCAGAAATGACTTCATAAGCAAGAGACAGGAAAAGGAATATTGTGGGACTGTCCTGCTTCAAGGTTGTATATGGTGAGATTTTTGGACTTATGTGCAAACATGAGAAGC
>NW_004524623.1:11580164-11588338 GCF_000260255.1 Octodon degus
TAAGAAGAATATATGCAGTGTATTATTTGTTGAAACTGTACTTCCGATTAGATTTGAAACTGTCTCATTGCTATCTGTTTATCAATAAAACTTTGAAAAGAAAAAAAAAAAGAAATGACTTCATTGGGTGAGAAGTTGTGGTCCATGCCAGCCTCTCATGCCTGAATCCACAGGACAAGAAAGAAGTAATAGTATTAGCTGGGGTGGTTCGTCTCACAGCCAGGACCAGAGTGGAGTACTCTTGTAACAAAGGTGAAAAAGGCTAAGTAATACAGGAGATCCCTTAGGGATTAACTTATTGTTAATATGTCTTATGATTAAAATCTACAGAAAATTACAACATACAATGCAGACAAGACTACAATAGATCAAAGGTCAAAATTTGTAACATTGCACCACATGTACAACAAAAATCAACTGAGGTTCTTGCTGAAGGCAAAGGGAAAACAGAATGGTTAGTAGAGGAAGGTAGTTTTAAATAGCAGCTCTGACCATTATAAAAGCTTGGATTTAATTGTCATGTCTCTTAATTTTGGTCTGAGTAAATTTGCATATATACTGTTGGCTCTCTGTATCCACAAGTCTTACATCTGTGAATATAAAATATTTGAAAAAATAGAAAATCAAAAATTCCTGACACAGGAAAGCTTCTGAAATTATGGTTGCCAGAGATAAACTAAGAAGAGATATTCTGAGGCTGGAATATAACGTTCTTAGCCATGTTCCACATGGCCCAAACTCTGCATATGAGACTTTGGGGTGGGGTTATTTTAGATCTAAACCATAATCGGGACCATGCACAGATTTTTCTTGTCATTATTCCCTCAGGAATAAAGGATATTAATTGCTTGTACGGGGCTGCCCAGGTAGCTCAGTGGACTAAAGCACCTGCTTAGGCAGGCACAGCAACCTGCGGTTCAATTCTCCCATGTGCTGAGCCAGCACCAATCCGGGGCATGCTGAGACGGCAATTGAGACTGGGAATGGTGGTGCACACCTGTAATCCCAGTGCTTGGGAGGCTGAAAACAGGATAATCATTATGAGTCTGATCTGTGTAGTGAGACCCTGTAGACTCTGTACTAAAAATTGAAAAAAAATGCTATATAGCACTTACATAGTTTTAAATAATATAAGTAAGCTATATATTATTGGATTAAGATGAGAGAATTGCTTAGGCTACATGAAAGATCTATGTGATTTTATATAGGGTACTGAGGCATCCATAGATGTAGAAAGAAGCCAAAGCCATAAATGCACATTTCTAGGTCACATCTCTTATTTCAACCAAAGCCTAACAGTACATTCTTCTATGAACCCCTCAACGGATTAATCCACAGAACCACCATGACTCAGTCATCTTCCCAAAGTCCCACATAAGAGCACATGCAACTTCTGAAGGCCATTTTAGGTCCAAATCACAAAAAGTCCTTAAGGACATTTCTAGAAAAGATTAGGATCTCATTCAGTAGACTGAGTAAAGATAGCCTTCTTTTACCAACATAAGCAGGACATGAATAAAATATAGGAATGGAGGAAGTATAAATTATTTCTTTCTATCTTCTTAAGGTGTGATTTGCTTACTCCACTTTTGGATATTGGAGGTCCCAGTTTGGACCAGTTAGTTCTCAGAATTTGAACTGAAATTGAATTATGCCACTAATTTCCTTGGTTCTCTGGGTAAAAAAAAAAATTGAATTTTATCTTGAATATAATGAAGTTCTAGTAAAATACTTTGGAAAACCCACTCTGAGATGACATGACCAATAGATTTGAGATAAAAGAAACACAGGTAATTCAGCTATAGAGAAAATAATGATAAATGATTTGGCAGTAACAGTGATGATTTTGAATGGAGATAGGAGTTGGGGAAATTAGGTCTTGCTGCTGACTGAATATGGAAGAGGAAGGGAGTTCTTAAAGACTTAAGACTCTCACAAATGTTGAAAGAATCATAAAGTAGAAAATTTAAAATGAAAGACAGTGGCCTAAAAATAACAGAGCATAAAAAGTTATATAACTATAATCAATATGATGATACCAAGGTTCTTATGACAGATATTGGTGCAGGTGTTCACCAAGCAGATGAAATTAAGAAATAGAATCTAGTTGTGTGAGAAAGGTTTATGAGAAACCTCCAGTGCTCCATAGGATCCACAGTCATCAGTAGGAAATCACTGAAAGGGAGCAAGCAGAGTAGGAAGAGTAAGTGACTGAGGACAGAAACTTCGGTCTTAAAAACTTGAGTTGTTACACAGATGAGGAGCTGATGGTAATAAAAGAAAAAGAAAAAATTGGTAATGCTTACAGCTTGGATGTAGTTTGTATTTTTGTCTCTTGTCAATGTTATTAACTCTGACAAATGCATTAGTCATTGTCTCATAACTGGAGCAAAACACCTGATATCTGAAACTTAAGGAGTTTGAATTAAGTTCATAATTTCATTAGGGTTAGGTCTGTGGTCTCCCAGCTCCAAAGTGGCATGGAAAAAGTAGCATGGTGGAAGTGCCTGACACAGGAAAGCTTCTGAAATTATGGTTGCCAGAGATAAACTAAGAAGAGATATTCTGAGGCTGGAATATAACGTTCCTAGTCATGTTCCAACATGGCCCAAACTCTGCATATGAGACTTTGGGGTGGGGTTATTTTAGATCTAAACCATAATCAGGAGAAGTCAGCTCTTCTTCTGCAATAAAACAGCCAACACTGTTATTTAGAAAACTAAAGGAGAAAACACATTTGGAGTATCAATAGGATATTCTAAAATTATAAGTGTCAAATTGGTATCTATAATAATATAAGGAGAAAGAGAGGAAAAGTTCACAAGGCATGAGGAAATGGAATGCCAAGGGACACACAGGAGAATAATTTTAGGAAATGTACTTTTCATACTTCTTGTAGATGTGAATAACAGACTGAAGATAGCAAAAAATAATGCATTTAATTTAGCCTTTGTCTCTCAGGAACAGCCTATCTTTCCTCTCCAAAGACATGATTGCAGAGAAAGTGGAGCAGTGTCTAAGAGCCATGATTATGGCATTATTATTGAGCATTCTTACATAGGCTAGAATTTTTTTTCTCTTCTGCAGACATATACTTTCTTACGTCATTCACACTGTGATATTTTTAACAACTCAGTGGACATTTGTGACTTATGAGCCTTTATCCAGAAAATGTTTAAGGACATTTGTCATAAATGTACAATCCAAAATCATCATTAACACATGAATTAAAGACATAATTATTAACAGGCATACCAACAATAGATGAATTACACAAGATGAAATCAACTTTGATCAAATTAGTAATGCAAGAAGGACCTTACATTTCTGGAGACAGACGGGCATATTATCTTGACTGGCTTACCACTAGTTATTCTGATAGCAAATTCAATTGCTGTACAGAGAAATTATTCAAATGTTTTAATTGGGAAGTGAAACAAGTGACATATTCAAAATGGTAATTGACAATTGGTACAATACAGAACTACACATATTAGCTCAAGTTCAAGCTAAATTTCATTATAAAATGAATAATTGCAAACATCACACAAAAGAATGGCAAAAATTAAGATAATAAGAAAAATTATGACAATCATAATTTAGATGTCTATGAAAGTCCTTTTTCTGCAGAGAAATTAATTTGTATTTTATCTTAAAAATGATGGTTTCCTAGTAGTTGATAGTGCTGAACATGGGCTTATAAATAAATGATATACATACATTGCTAATTAATTTTCACACTTTGTTATTTAGTGATGTAACAAATCAACTTTTGAGAAAAACTCCTAAGAAAATATTTTTAAAAAAAAACACAAAATTTAATTTTAGGTCTATATCTTTATAATTTGTAAAACAAAATATTAATAATGCTGAGAATCATTAATTCCACTTTTAGTAGTTTATTCTGCAGAAATATGTTAGATGGATATAAATTGTTAAAAGATATTTGTCACAGAATTATGTAAACACAAACAAACAAAAGCTGGTTTTGTTTAATTTGAAGATTTTCAATTTATAATTGATTTTCCTGGTTACCAGGGATGAGGAAAAATAAAAAGTTAAGTATGTTTTTGCATGCACTGCATGTTAGAATATTTGAAATATTAAAACAATTACTTGTAAAGAAATTTAGAGGAAATGCTACCATTAAAATGTTTAAAAGGATACAAATATATTTTAAGCACTCGCACATTGAAAAAGTGGCAAAACAAGTGGTCATGATAACCTATGGCTTGGTATCATTATTATTTTTCCTCATAGTATCCCTGTAGCTTGCTAATATTATCATTGTCATTTTAAAAACAAGTTTGTACAATAGACATATTCTTGCCCTCTGCCCTACAATTATTAAATATAAGGTCAAGATTTGTAGCCAGAGGCTGGCCAAATAGTTCAGTGGACTAAAGCACCTGCAAACAAGTACAGGGGCCAATGATTTGATCCCCAGGCCTCTGGTTCTGGCCCCGCCCCCGGACGTGCAATTGAGATTGGGTGTGATGGTGCATGCCTGTAATCCCAGCTCTTGGGAGACTGTAGACAGGCAGATCACTATGAGTCCAATCTAGTAGCGAGACCCTGAACACCTTGTAGACCCTTCCCTAAAATATAAAATGTAAATAAATAAACAAATAAAAATTAAAAATTTAAATAAAAGATTTATAGCCAGATAGCCCATCCTAGAGTCTGTGCTGTGAACCACTAACTTACATTAGAAATACATAACAATAACAACAACTATAAAGACTGCAGGAATAAAAAATCCCCTAGCCTGGAATGTTAACAATGTTTATTCATCACACCTTCTCAAGAGCTTTCACAGTTTTGGCCTTCTCTCTTTTCTTTATATTGAATCTCTCCATTTCTGATGATTTATTCCTCAGCATCTACCATGGAATATAGAAGGACATTGTTTAATTATCTGTTGTGTTAAGCAACTAAAATATATCCCAAAAAAATCCCCAAAACTAAACACTATATTTTAACTCTTTTTCAGCAAAATTCTTGGAAGAGAAGTACACACCTATGCATTTCCCGCTAGCACTTAAAAGATTCAGGATTGTGACAAGTTAGCAAGATAGGAATTAGTACTCTTCTGAGACTTACACAGCAGAAATAAAGTCACGTTCACTTTAGTCTAGAAAGGAAGAACGGGATGAAGTGCTGTTCTAACCTGGAAGGGTTTTGGTTTATCACAAGTTCACCTGATGAGTGTAGGCAGTGTTCAGAGCCACAGCAGCTCTACAGCTGCCAAGGCTTAACGATCTCGGATTTCTCAGTCATGTGCATCTTTAGGCTAGAAAATTATACCCAGTTCACTGCCAGAAAGAAAGATACAGACAGAGAGAGAGTTACCAGTTGTTCCCACAGCACACCCTTCATCCAGCTTTGGGGCTTGGAGGTGGCAAGAGACCAGGGTGTGTGCATTTTGCTGCACACTCACGATGCTTCTTTCATCCACCCATATAGATTTATTGTTCCCAGACTCTCCACCCTTAATGTCCATGTTCCCTTACCAACGGAATAATCTTCTGACTTCCACCAGCAACTCTAATCCAGGTAAACACAATGAGGTACCTCACGTTTTTAAGGTCAAATCCCTAAAATAAACTATACATTTGCTTTAGCAATCTTATTTGTCTGATCAAAACTTGGCTGATGCGAATCCTTCCCTAGGGTATTGTAGGCTAGGATACTTTTAGCTCTCTCTGGATACATATGTCTAAGAAGCATAGCGAGTTGGAATAAAAATATCAGATCATGAATAGCGTGTGAGTTATCTCTAGACCACAGCAGTCAAAGACACACACATGTCCGAGCACTTTATAGTGGGAGATCAAGACATATCATAATTAAGACGAAGATCAAGGAGAGTAACGGGGAGAGTGATGTCCTGACAAGGTGGTGATTTACTAACTTAATTATTTTAGAATCTTCCAAGGAAATCGGAGGAGTTTGCTCTTTTATAAATGTTCCTCTCAGAGATGTCACTGGGTATTTGGTGACACATCCAAATAATTATACCTTATTCAGTTGAAAAACATGTCAGAATATATGACAGGAGGGTTCAAGTGAATGTCTTTTGATTCCCTTAATTAGAAAATTCACACCAAATATATTTTGTTTTTCTGTCTCTCAGCTCTGGGAATCAGGAAGCTCGGCTTTCTGGACTAAAGAAAATAAGTTTCTCAAAGATATTTAATGCCAGAAGTGTACAGTAATATACAGATTGGAAAAGCTTTAGCATTTCCTGTAACTTCAATATGGATTTTTTTCAACATGGATTTTACAAACAATGAAAAAGACGTAGATAAAAATGATTGAGTAACTTAGTTTTAATTAGAAAAGTAAATGTGATGGTAAGCTTTCATAAATACAAATAAATGTAAACATCTGTAAGATTTATTATTGAATACTGCTATTTATGTACTGAATATTGCTACTTTCTACATCAAAACAAGGACTATTTTCAAAAACTAAACTAATATCCTTGTCATACAAATTAGCAAACAGAAAACCTGAAAGATTTGACATATCTCAGCAAAAAATCAGATTTTTCTCCTAGATGATATTAATAACTTTATTAACTTTATTTCATCCACTCATTTTATTCACTCACTTTACAGTAAGTTGTGCTGTGATTCTTTTCTCTGTTTCTCTTTTGGCAGATCTTTTTGTAAAAGTAGAGGGTTTATTCTAAGTAAGTCATTATAAAAGCAAAACAATAAAAATAAAAATGATTAGGCCCGTACACAGTTAAGTAAACCTTTTACTGTGCAGATGACATGATTATGCAGGATGCTGCCAGAGTGTTAAGCGCAAGTTGAGCTTGTCTATACCATTTCATTACCAATTTAGCAATGTTTGAGGGAAGAGTTCTTTCAAATATGCCATCCCATTTAAAATAAAAGACTCTTCCCTTTTGCAAGGTCCTTTTTTACACATAAATTTTATCAGGAATCCAGAGCTGCAGCAACAGGATTAAAGAGAAAGTTAAACTGATTTATTCGTGTAAAATATTTCATGAACTGCTTTGTTTGCAGTGAGCATCAGGAAAACTGAGAAATACTGATGCACAGAGTGACTCTACCAGAAAAGCCAGCAATGGTGACTTAATTTCTTACTCCTTTTATAATTTTGAGCTATTTCCATCAAAGCACCCCTCTTGGTAACCATAGGAACCGTATCCACAGCGATTTCTTACAGCGTTAGAACAGTTAATGCCTGAAGACATCTATAAGGAAATATATGAATGCAATTATATCCTAATTATTATATATGATAGTTCACATTGTATGTTAGGTGTTAATGTCCTCTCTGCCTGAATGAAGAATTAGACTGCGACCTTCCCCCACAGATGATACTGACAGATGATACCGAAGGCAAATCCTTAAGATTTGGAGACAGGAAGTCTAATGAAGGCAACAAAGCCTTTTAATTTTATTTTTGAAGGAGCTGATAACTGAAAGCTTTTGAAAAAAACTATCTTACATTGACTGCCTCAAATGCGTCCATTCGTTGATGAACACTTACCTGGTGATTTTTACTTCTATATATTTGCACCCCACTTTAGAGCTCCCTTCCAATAGGTCCTACATCATTCTAACAGGCATACCAAAGAATATGAAACTAGTTAGTCTACAAATATTTTTCAAATTAAATTTTAATGATCACTATTTTCCAAAAATGTGTTCTTATTCCATACTTTGAAATGTTATGCTCTCTCTGTGAAAGAAGATATTAAATGATAATTAACTTTCTGGCCTTAAAAATTTATGTTTAATAGAATAGTAAATTCATAATTAATTCATTACCTAGTCAAATTTTGTAAATTAATATATAGTATTAAGTTATAGACTTTCAGGATCAGGAAGTAAATTTTATTTCTTATAAATTTATGATAACTTTTAAAGTATATAATGTACACAATATAAATTCATTGTTCATAAATTTAAATTGTGAAATTATGCAAGAATGTGATGAGCAGTAGATGTTAAATTTCTTTTTCTTTTTTTTTTTGGCAGGCTCAGCCTGCCCTGGGGGAAGGGCTGGTGGGTATGTGGTACCGGGGATTGAACCACAGGTCCTTGTACCTGCCTAAGCTTGCCTAGCAGGTGCTTTAGACCACTGTGCTATCTACCTGACACCAATATACGTTAAATTTCTTATAGTCAGGC
>NW_004524623.1:11590318-11611847 GCF_000260255.1 Octodon degus
CAATTTCAACTACTCAGTATGTTATAAGTAGTACATGCATTTGTAGTATTATACTGTTTTGACATTAAAATATCTGAATAATAGCAATATAAACTGAGGAACATTACTTTATCAGGTAGCATTTTTTTTTTTATTTTAGTGAAGGGTCTACAGGGTGTTCAAAGTCTCGCTACTAGATCTGACTCTACTGATCCACCTGTTTACAGTCTTCCAAGAGCTGGGAACACTGGTGCGCATCACCATGCTGTCTCAATTGCTTTTTCAGTGCGCCCCGGGGGCAGGGCCAGCATGGCAGGCCCGGGATCAGACCCCAAGTCCCTGTGCTGCTTGTAGGTGCTTTAATCCGCTGAGCTATTTGGCCGGCCCATCAAGTAGCATTATATATAGCTACAAGAATTTTTGAAAACCATTTCCAAACCATGGAAGTTAAAAGTACAAATTAAACACGTAGGGCTTAGACATCATTAAAAAGTGATAGCCAAAATGAGATTATTTAATTAGACAAAACCTTGGGATGTGTGAAACATGAGCATATTTTTGAACTTAAGATAGGGGACATATTCTTTTTGTTTGCTTCAGCCTTTTCAAACTATTTCTTACATAATTGCCCCATTGCTTTTTTACACGGCCAAAGTAAGACACACCACCTTATGATAGTTATATTAATTAAAACTTACTGGATATTTCCATGTGCAAAATGCCTAACAGTGTTCATGGATTTTCATAAAGAGTTATTTTTGAATTATCCAAAGTTCAGAACAATTTTGAGATAAAAATCCATCATTATTCATGAGCAAAATTGGGACAATCTACATCATCAAATGGAGGAAAAAATAATCAAATTGTTTCTTTTCTCTTTTTGGTCATTATTGATTTATTGTTCCCTGGGTGAATCATTAAAAGACTTTGTGTGTAATTAATGAAATTGTAGTAAATAAAACTGTAGTAAACACTGATGCATAAATGGCCTACACAAACTCAATATAGGCAAAGATCAGTGAATAATATTTTTGTACAATTTATTTCTAGCACGCGTTAGCTGTTTTCAGTCATCATTATTTCAAAATTTTAATGAATGATATGAAATTCTTAAAAGGAAAGACACACACACACAAAAAAAAAAATCAATGCAAAACAATGGTTTAGCCACCAGGATTTAACGGGATTTGTTTTCCCACCCTGCATGACACCCTCTGGAAACATAGATTATCTGTTTAGAAGCTCTGAAAACAAAGCTTTGCATGTGTCATCACATTGCCGTTTCTCCCCTTCTGTCTTTGTTCATGGACCTTGAATATTATCAAATGTATTTTGCTCTGTGGCTGAATTATTTTTCACTAGGAACAGGGGATTTTTAATCCTCTTAAGCCAAATAATTTTCCTTCTCAACTATGCACTGACGCACTCCTGACTTCTCACTGATAGTCCGTGTTCCTTAATCGCCACTTTCACTAATACAGCAAGGCTCGTCAGATTTCATACTCCGCCTTCCTGGCTTGTACTATCCCCCCAGGTATGAATTACGAGGGCCATCAATGTGTGACACAGAGTGGAAAATTAGACCAGCTCCCATTACCTCATTTTAAATTCTCCCCGTTTTCCCCTGCTGTGAAAAATTTTCACTTTATATCGATTACAGCATTCACTAATAGCATGTTTGTCACAGATTAAAGATACTAAGAATATCCAATACCTCTAGGTCTGCTGCAAATTTATGTTCATTCACTGTGTACAACAGACATAAGCCTGAATTTTGGTTTTATATACAGCAGTGAAAATATGAAGGTCTAACAAAATCTTGAACAGATTAGCCAAGAGCTAAACTTTAGTAAATAGAAGTCTTTTTAAATGACTGGAAATATAATAGCAATTTTTTTTATATTTTATGCATTTGTTTTGAAAAAATAAATTTATGTATGTATTTTGTAAAGCCTAGTCTTGCTATAGGATGACAGACTGGCATTTTATCATGTGTTAAGTCATAGTATTTTTATCCATTTTTATTCATTCTTATTTATTTATTTATTTATTTCTGCTTGAATTTGGATGTGGAAAAGTTGAAGCTGGATTTAAAGAGACAGAGTTAAAAAGTGAAAGAAAAAAATCATGTATTACCTGATAAATTCAGTTATCATTTTTGGTTGTTCAACTATTTAATACGTAAGGTAAAAAAACAAGCAATTGGATTTTAAGTCTGAGCTAGAGCCCTGCATTAGTTGGGTTTCCTGTCCCTGAGACCCAGTGCTCAGCCCCCACAATTCACAAGAGAAGTTTGCTTTGGCTCATAGTTTCAGGAGATTCGCTCCATGGTTAAGTGTTCCACAGCACAATCCTTATGATGGCCATGATGTTTCCGCTCCTACCTGAGCAGTGCAAGGAAATATCGCGAGAAAGGAGGCAACAAACACCCAGACGTAGGCAGCCATGTCCAATCCGGGTACATCTTGTTGAACGCTCCCTCAGTGCCCTGGACTGATCCTAAGGCAGCCACCCTCCCACTCCTCCCTACAAGCTACATTTCCCACACACAAATTAGACTGCTTAAATGATTATGAAAACAAACATATGAATTCATTTTAATTCCTTTAAAATTATGTCAGACATCTCATTTTTTGATATTTGTTATTACCTTTAGCTTCTTCACAGAGCTATTCAGATTTTCCAGTTTTCACCAAGAAAGCTGTTTTCTTGCCTGACATCAAACTCATGTTTCTAAACAGAGATTCAAAAGTATTATTCTAACACTGATTTTAACTACGGGATTTTCAAATAATAAAATTTATCCTCTATACTTAACATAAATTAAGATCCAGATAATAAAACTTTCCAATGTATTTGTTAAAAATCACAATCACCTTTCTTAATCATCCTTTAAGCTTGGTAACTACTATGTTTCCAAAAATGATTGGGATTCAGTGTTTGTTACTGAGTTTAAAAGTAGTTCTTGATTGAATGATGTGTGTAGTAGCACTGATGAATTTCTTAAATGTGTCATTTCATGTGTTAAATACCTAACAAAATCATGATTTCTGTCCGACCTTGGGTTGCTAAGATATGTTTCCATAGGCTGGGAGGCTTAAACAGCAAAGATTAATTTCTTGAAATACTAGAGGCTGGAAAATAGAAAATTTTTCCACTGACAGATGTACAGTTTGGTAAGGACCTTCTTCTTGGTATAACATGGTATGAAATGTCTCCCGTCTCATTGCACCTTTACATTGCAGACAGCAAAGTAAAGGTAGAAAAGCCTACCATCATTTTCTTCCTTTAGTGAGGGCCCTAATCCTACCACTAGACTCTATTCTTGTCACCTGCCTTCCAAAATGCTCATCTCTAAATTTGATGGCCTTGGAGTTAGGATTTCAAGAGAAATTTTGAGGAAGGAAAATATTGAAGTTCTAACCTTGTTCCTCTTACTTCCTGAATCTCCTGTCCTTACATGCCAAATACTTCTATTTTGTCTCAGAAAACCTAAAAGTTTTAGGTTATTCCAGCATCCATTCTAAAATCTGTTTGATTTAACTGCTATCTAAATCAGTTATGGATGAGACCTGAGGCATAATACTTGTTGAGGCAAAATTCACTCAATGGAAATAAAAGTTTGTGTATTTCAAAAATATAATAGAAGGAAAGGCACAGAATTAAAGTTTCTATTCTAAAAAGAATAAATAGGAAGAAATGGAAAAAGGAAAGCATTAACAGTTCCAAAACAAGCTCAAATGCTAAACACGCAAAACCTATGAGATTTAACAGCTTAAGAGCAAATCTCTTTGGCTTATTATTCTGTTTTTCAGGTCCTCTGGGGTGACACTGTCACTTCCACAGTTTGGAGGAATATTTTCCTGGGGCTTCACAGCATAAAACCTTCAGTCCACAGCAATTTGAGCTTGAAAGTTCAGCGTTATTAATACATTAGTGGAAAACTGAAAAACATCTTCGTATCTACTTAGATAAGTAGCTCATTTTGATATAAGAGAATGCAAAAATCAAAGGCAAGTGAATAAGATTATATACATGTGTATGATAGATGTCTGTTTAGAAAAAAAAATATACAGCACAAAGAAGATAACGTTGAAATTTTAGAATGCAGAAACAATGCTTTTGAAAGGTTGTGTGTGATACCCTAATTTTAGTATCTTGTACCAACAGAGTTTGAATGATTGTTATGAGTTAATTCATTCATTTTTCAAGATTGAACCCAGGGCCTTTACACTCAGCTACATTCTCAACCATTTGCCAATTTTTACATTAAGCAGTTTTTGCTTAAATCACTAATTTACCCATGTGGGGCTTGAACTTGAGCTCCTCTTTTTACCTCAACTTCCAGAGCGCTGGGTTTACGGGAGTGTGCCATCTTACCTGGTTGATCTGCTGTTGTTGTGGTCATTTTCATCAAGTTAAAAAAATACTAACTAGTATAAAATTTTTATAATATGCACTCTTTGACTCTCAGAAAAGAACACTCTACAATTGTCACTCTACAGATATTCACTAAGTTTTATACTAATGGATAAGTTGAAAATACTTTCATGGGCCACTCAAACAGCTCGACAGATTAAAGCACCTATAAGCAGGCGCAGGGGCAGGGAGTTCGATCCTGGGCCTGCTGTGCCCGTCCTGCCCCCCGGGGTGCACTGAAAAGGCAATTGAGACTGAACATGGTGACATGCACCTGTAGTCCCAGCTCTTGGGCGGCTGTAAACAGGTGGATCACTAGAGTCAGATCTAGTAGTGAGACTCTGAACACCCTGTACTCCCTTCCCGAAAATACAGAAAAAAAGAGAAAATACTTTCAAAACATATTGATCTCACCTCTCTTAAAACTTTAACAGAATCTAGTGTAAATATATATTCTCAATTAATATAACTGAATTTTATGGTAAATTTAATACTAAAAAATACCCTTCACAAGAAGTCAATTATGAAAAAAAAAAAAAAGGTAGAATAAAACTTAAGAGTACTTCAGTCTTTTGAGTACCCAAAGGACAACATTTCCCTAGAATGGATAGGGCTGTAGAAGATTCTAGAATTGCTTTCTAACTGCTCGGCATGCGGAGTCCGATGACTGCATTTATTATAGTGAATATTGTTATGATAGCAACAGGAAGTGGGTCACAGCATGCCGATTTTTGAGCCATCTTGTTGGCAGGATCATTTGAGAAGACTTTCATTGTTCCTGTCAAGAAAAGGCTCTCTCTGGTTCAGTTCACACTTTCAAACAGGGGCCCACAGCAGTTCTGCTACTTTTTAGGTCACACAGTAATGCGTAAAAGAAGGGAGGAAAAGCCCTTCAGTGAAAAAAACAAAAAGGAAAGAGAAAACGAAAAATCTACGTGTCTTACAATGAAAGTCGGCTCCTGCCGCCGTGGCCTTCTCTGTCGTTTACCAGTTTATAATCCTTTTGCTGACATTGGTAAGAATAGAAGCTGCGGCTCAAAATGAGAGTCTGGGTCGGTCACTGTAGTGTCCATGCCCGGCGCTCAGCCTGTTATCTGACTCTAAGAGGATTCGTAGCACTCTGCAAAAGTTCCAAATGTGTGACAATTACCCGCCTCACATTTCCTTTCTGTCTCCTAAGGTGAGTGCAAAGCCTAGGCAGAAAGAGCAAGAAACATACATTTTCCCAGCAGATGTATATTTAAGTACTGAAATGCACAAGCTCTTTTCTCTGGAAGTCTATGCTCTATCTATTTGTCTATCTATCTATCTATCTATCTATCTATCTATCTATCTATCTATCTATCTATTATCTATCTATCTATCTATCTATCTATCTATCTATCTATCTATCTATCTATCCCAGAGCCTGAACTCACCTGGAGAAAGCACAGCTATTCCACTGTGGTCCCCTCTAACCTTTCTAGCTTGCCTAAGTAGAGATAAAAGGTTAAAAAACATTTGTTGAGACGCAGGCAACTAAAAGTAAGACTTAGTAGGGTTGTGAGCTACTCCCCTTCCCAATACTTTTGTACCTCAATGAGAGCAAATAATAGTGATAGCTCAAATTATTGAAAAACAAAGACTCAATTTAAGAAGTTCTTAGGAAAATCCTAAGAAAAGAGGAGAGATCTGAAACATCGAGGTTACAGTTAGGTCAACTGAGACTTTCAAAACCATAAACTGTGATAAATATTAAAATAGTGCAGCTCTTTAAGTCAGCAGAAAAAAATTCAAAATATGCACCTAGTAAAGCTGAGAAAGGCAACAAACTCTTGTAGGAACTGATAGGATTCAGTATTGAAAAAATGTTGTATGCAGAGAAGCAATGAGAACTAAACAGTAAAATTAATCAATTGGATCTAATTAACAGTCACGAGATACTTTATCCAACAGTAGAAAAATACACATTCCTTTTAAGCTCATGTTTAATATCTATCAGAACCAATATGCTTCAGAATTGAAGCCACAGGAATGAGGAGTGGGTATGGAGGGCACACTCCACAGTACTTTTTCCAGACACGCTTGTCCTTTACAATGATGCAAATGCTACTTCACACTGAACAGACACTGAAACTCTTCTTGAAGAGACTGGTGCTTGTGTAACAGTATGAAAAGTTAGATGCCAGAGGAGGACTGTGCTTAGTGAACTAATTCTTCCAGCCCACAGTAATCTCCTTGGACCCATTACCTTGCATTCATAGTGAAATTAGATCACTTTCCACCCTGAGGCTCTTCACTGATCCCTACCAAAAGACAGCCTCTCCAGACAAAAACAGTGTTTATATACGGTCAGTATGCGCTCTCAGAAACACCAGCATTATTAGTGAAGGATATATTATATGGCTCATGGTCTACTGCGAAGCATTTATCTATGGTGTGGGAGCAAAACTCAAAGAACTGCTTTCTGTTTCTGCAACCAGGTGTTCCTTTAGTCAATAATCTCAAACAAAATGTACAGATTTATGCTGGGCATCTCTTGAATTCCTTAAAAAAGAGAAACCTGAAGGTGTCTTCTGTTACATGAGTATAACGGTGGTTGGCCTTTACTCAAAAGAGTCCTGGAATTTTGTCTTTGGACAGGTCTCTCTGACAGAGGGTGAGGGGGTCTACCAGATGCACCAGGTGTGCAGGGATTTCTCTACCTCAAGATTTGAAGACTCAGTGAAGAAACTCCACAAAAAATCTCACAATGACTCAGCATTTTTTATAATTATTGTAGTCCTGAATGCAGCAGTGTCTTATTGTTGTTATCCAGAAGACCCTAACTCATGAGATAAGACACACATTTGGACTGTGTCACTCTCAACAGCTTCTGGTCTAATGCAAAGCTCCAACCACTTAGAAAAAACCCTCAATGATATTTTTCCTGTCTACACAAATTGCAGCATGCTCATGACTGCAATATTATAGAGAGATAAAAGGCCCTGGGAAGAGGATAAAGACCTTCAAATAGGAGTAACTAAAATAAATCCTGATACATTAAATAAATACACTTATGTTAAGAACAAAAATTATACAAAATATGTTGTAGACTACACTGGTATTAAACCAGAAGTCAGTAACTATCTAGAGATAGCAAGAAAATTCAAAAATATTTAAAGATAAAAGAAACTATACTTTTCAATGTCACATAATGCAAAGAAAATCTTGACAAAGAAATTCAAAATCATGTTAAACTATAGAAAATAGAAATATCAATTTTGTTTCTCTTCATGAGGTTTTTATTTATTTATTTATTTATTTATCCTCTCTTTTTCTTTACTCTCCCCCTTACATGGATAATTGGGGAATTCTTCGCCAAGTACCAGCAAGAGGTTTCTTGGACCAGCTATTGGGACAGAGAAAGTGAATGAAGGCTTCTGATTTTCTTTCAAGTCACTGCATTCATTTTGTGGTCATGCCTTGTTGTTCCTGTGATGTTTTTGTTGCACATTTTGCTAAATCAGCCTATTCTATGCATTTAGCCTAGACTGTAAATGACGTGTCCTCCATTTGTGTTTTGGTCAGAGGTCCCACCATGTCGCGTTGCCACGTGGCCAGCCTCCATTTTGTCTTGTGGCATGTCTATGTGTAACTTTTGCATGGATGTGTGTCACTGGCTCCTGCTATCTTTTTTATTTTAATTTCTTTTTTCCCTTTCTTTAAAAATAACTGAGGCAGAGTTGATGGCATACATCTGTAATCCCAGCACTTGTAGGGTGAGGTTGGAGGATCACTGTGAGTTCAAGGATAGCCTGGGCTACATAGCGAGACCCTGTCTCACAAAGAAAGAAGGAAGGAAAGAAGGAAAAAAGAAGAAAGGAAGGGAAGGAGGGAGGGAGGGAGGAAGCTGGCCTTACAAGCTAAGCCTCTGATTTTAAACAGCATATGTGCATAGGGAAAACGAGAGAAAAGAATCCTTTTCTTTTTCCCTGTAGGAAGGAAAAATTCCTTACTATCCCTTTAAGAACTCATTCAGCTTTTGCTGGTGGGAATGATTGATACATTGTGTCTACTTGAGAAGGTTCAAAAGCTTAACCAAGTGGCTCAGCAGGGAGCCAGGGTCCCTACTTTGTGAACACCCTGAGCCACTGCCAGAGGAGGGCAGGGGGATGATGGGGTGTGAAGGACACAGCCAAGGGCCTGTAGCCGGCTTAGGCCATAAGGGAGGAAAAGAGGCCCACTCTCTCCTCTTTTGCCCTTCTTGCTTTTGCTGTTTTCTATTGCCTGCCTCTTACCATGCCACCTTGCCTTGGAGCCAGCTGATGAAGGACTGAAACCTCCATGAACTGGGAGCTAAATAAACCTCTTCTTACTTAATATTGGGTGATGAGTACTCTGTCTCAGCAGCCAGAGAAGAGTAAACTAGACAGAATGAGTCCTTTTCTTTCTTTCCCTGTAGGAAGCAAAAACTCTTTACTATTCCTTTAAGAACTCAGGCAGCCTTTGCTGGTGTAAAACTTAGAAGCAAAGCTACAACCACAGGATCCCTTGCTGTGGCCCTGAGCAGATGCAGATGCGTGTGGCCAGGCAGATGCAGGCCCTTGGGCAGTAGCAGAGGTCTGCCCCATCCAGGCAGAACATAAGCCCTTTACCATGCCACAGGGGAGAAACTTGCCCATTTCAAAACGCCAAAGGTATCTGGCCAGAAGAGAGCACTCAGCCATTCCAAGAGCCTTCCTGAGCCTGGCTTTTGTGCTTTCCTGTTTAAATGCAGATAAGTTAAAGACCAATGCCTGACCCCTGAACAGAACAATATTTAGCATTTATAAATGTTGTAGGATTTACAAGGGAAATGATTTAATATAGGACACAGAATTTATAAGATTATTTCAAAATATTTACCTAAACAGGCAAAAGCTAAAGAGTGCAGGAGATCTGTCCACACAGTAGTGACCCCGAGAATCCAGCTGAGGACCTAGAGCCCACAGCAATCTCCTTTCTGAGTCTTTCTCGAGAATCTGCACTGGGGTAGCCCAAAGGTCAGTGGTGGAAGCTAGAAAGTCTGCATCAGTGGGATGAAGGATCTGGACTGGAGCCGGGAAGCAACTTCCAAAGAAGGACCAGAGCTCACAGGTCACAGTATCATAGGCAGCTATGTTAGGTAGAAATTAATAGCTGGTCAGACAGGGACAGGCATTTGAGGAAGTCAGTGCAAAAGATGAGAACACATTAAAACAGTGGCTGAAGGAACAACTGAAAAAGTCAACAGTCAGGCTTGCACACTTCCCTAAAGGATGAATGAAAATTTCAGGTTATACTATAACTGGCTCCACCCAGTTCATTAAATCCAGATATGCATCACATACCCTCATGGGTAACAAGAACAAGTGGACCAATCCCTTCCCCCAAATATTGTTATTTTGGAAGTCATAAATAAGCCAAGGTTAATGATGTCAGTCATGTGCCCTTGCTACATTCCTTGCTTCCCTATTGGATCAATAATAGTTAAGAGATTATACTTGTACATTTACTGGTTGATTATAGTCTGACTCATGTTGCACCCATATTGTAACTTAGCTGTATAAATTACCATTAACAAAGAGCCTTGGTGGCAGTCTGCTTAAGACCCCTCCTGTCTCTCAGAACCTCCTTTGTCCTTTGGAATCTTTCCTCAATTTCAGGGGACACAACCTTGGCATATCTGACATCCTGCAGCTTGAGAGTTATATAGCTCCTATATCAATAGCACACCAGCAGCAAAAGCCCACAGTAAGTCAGGCTTTCAGAGTATAAAGGCTATACAGCTGAGCCAGGGTGCCTCCCCTGAATCTCTAGGTGTGATTGACAGGAATGATTGACAGCATGCTGTCTCATCTTCAGGGCTGTCAACACACATGCTGGTCCTAGAATGCTCTCTGATCTTAATTAATATAGGATAGGCAGTACATATTTATGAACCGGTGGTGAGTTATGAGTAGAGTGAAGGTCAGGCTAGATGATTCAGCACATAGCATTTTTTTCTAGAGTATCAGAGAACTTTTGAGTCATGGTTACAGGATTTTCTACCTCTCTTAGGACAATGGAAGAAAGACTGGCTCTATGGTTCTGAATATTATTACCATGAATGGAAGCTCCATAGCTTTTAACTGTACTAACTGGAAAGGGTCCAAGAGGGTCCCAAAAGGGGAAATTTAAAACCTGACTAACTCCATCCTTGGCAAATCAGAGGTTCACTGACATCCATCACAGCAAAAGAATATTCAAGATGCATCAATAAGAGGCAGACAAAGACTTATTAGGCAGAATTCATAAAGTACGCACTCAGAGAAATAGGGTGAGTGGTCTCATGAGAGAGGACTATTAAATCTGCAGCTGAGAATATATAGTAGGGAACTTGGGAGGGGAAAGCTGCTTAACCTGTAAATCTATGGGAAGAGGGGAGGAAAGATAGTGTTTCTCTCCTGTAGAAGAAGGAAGTGATGGGGAAAAACTCATTCTATAAATAAAAAAGAATAGCTGAAGCCGGTTTTAAGTGAAAAAAAAATAGTCCATTTGCAGATGAAGGGAGACGACTTAAGTTAGCTTAAATAATTTTTACTGTATTTTGTTATGAACCTGCAGTTCCTTTAAAGTGCAATTTCACATTGCACTTTTTGTGTTAATGAAAGTACAATTTTTTATTTTTTTTATTTTTGCATCCAACAATAAAAAGCAGTTATACTGTGAGTTGTAGTCTGTAGGAGAAGCAGAAAGAAGCCCAATGCCTGCAGTCCATGCTCTTTACAGAAATGGTTCTGAACAACAGAATGAAACGCAGACCAAATGCTTGTGAAGATCTGTGGATCCATGTGACAATCAACATCTTCACACCCTGAAAAGAACAATACCAAATGCAGTATTTTCAGATTATAACACATTTAACACCTTCAGCCATCTACTGGGTTCTCAAATCAAATTGGCAACTGAAAGTTCACATCTACATGGGCTTGCTTGGCTAATGTCACCACTTCAGAGAGCTTTACAGCCCTCTAGCAGCTTCAAGTCCTCACAGGCAAGAACATTAAGCCCGCTGTCTGCTGTCAGTGCCGTGGCATCATCAGCTCATGGACCTCGTAACCGCACCACATCCTCAGCATTTCTTTCTTTTCTTTTTTTATTAATTTAGGCTACAGGTGTACAAGGTCTCACTATGTAGATCAGGTTCAGTGACCCTCCTGTTTTCAGCCTCCCAAGTGCTGGTATTATAGGCATGCGACACCATGCCCAGTCTATCATTTCTCACCTCATAACTTGCAGTATTCTTACTGGCTTTTTAACCTTCAACACACCTCTACATAGGCATGAGAGTATGGTAGTCTAACATGAAAATTAAACTATTTTAGTGGTCTCTGCCAAGTCTTTTGGCTTCTCAAACTGTCCTCACATAGTGAACTCACATGAACCATATTTTCATTAAACCACAAAATGTTGTTTATAGGAAAGAAATTAAATGTTGTGGCATACTAACATCTTTATCAACAACTTTATTCTCTTTCACCATCTGATACACTGAAAAATTATAAGGCACTGATCGCTGAAACTGTCCTTTACTGTTGATCACTAGCTCTGTACAATCTGTTTTCCAAACTTTAGATCACAAATGGTGAGATCCAACGACTATGCTTAAAAACAATCTAGTAGCACTTTCAACTCTGAGCATTGTAGGAGCACTTACTCGAGTAAAAGCATGTGAAATACAGATCCAAAGGGACTGTGCCTTGTCACATCTATAATACTAGGACTAAGCCTTCAAAAAGAATATTTGCTTTCAAATGTTTTTTCCAAGGACTGTACTACTCATAAGAGAATTTCATTTATTAAATAGAAGTTCACTGACTTAGGAAATTAAACCAAGACATCTAACTATGTATCATTACCATTGACAACATATGAGGTTACAGCACACAATTTAGAGTTCCACAGATAGAATGAATTTCAAGCGTCTATCGAAGGCTCCACTGACCAGGAAATAAGAAAACACTTTATGTGAAAATGTGTTGGAATATAAAAGAGTTATTTCTACTCTTGATGAAAAGGCAGAAAATAGGTATGAACTACCAACAAATTTAGTTAAGAGTGTCTATCATTAATGAAATGGAATTATACTTAGAAAATTCTAGTTTATAAAGACTGAAAGAAAAAATTGTTATTGTACTCTGCTAAATAGAATATTTGTTACTATGGGAACTGTAGTGTTTTAAAAGATATGCATATGTTAGTTATGTAAATATTCTCAGAAACATACATTATGCAAAATAATAACACTTCTAGTGTGAAATACTTGGGAAAAAATAATTGAAAAGACCTATAACAACTTTTTCTTAAGTAAGTACACGCCATGCCACCCCTGAACCCTGGGGGCAACGTGGTTGCTCCAAAACTGGGCATGGTGGCACACGTCTGTAATCCCAGCACTGGGGAGCCTGAGATAGGAGAATCACTACAAGTCCAACTGAGTAGTGAGACCCTATATCAACAAATGAAACCAACAAGCAAATAATTACAGGTGAAAATCATAAGAAGGTAAAGTAAAATGTCATACAAGTAAGTCTGTAATGAAGAAGTGCGTAAATGTTAAAGTGAAGTTAGTTTTGTTGTCTATTAGAGTTTAGGCCTGCCCAATAATGAATGGACCTCTCTAGGTGGTAATGAAGATTCTTATCTTACTTTCTTCTCACAGATTTATTTTGAGAAAGAAAGACTCTCACCAAATCACCACTTCCCCAATTCTGGGTATGTTAGCAAAGAATGTCATAGTATCACTTTGATTGAGTAGAAAACTGAATCAAATGGACTTTCAGGAAAACAAACAATTTAGAGACCAAGACATGGGAGAAATTAGAAGTAAAATGTGTTAATACATGAACCAAGTCTACACAGTGGTTGTAATTGCCGTGTGCTACTGCGACGGTTGTGTCTAGTTGTTTCCCCAAAGCCTCATGCAGCCGTGGGGCAGACTTCTAGAGTCTGTGTTAAGTCATGATCCACTGGGATTGTGGGTGTGAGTGCTGCATCCAGCCTGGGGCAGATCGTCTAAATGCAACTGGAGGGGGACAGACTTGCTCTCTGCAGCCATTGTTGCTGCCGCTTCTCCATTTTGCTCTCTTGCTGTTTGCTGCCGCCACAAGAAGTTGTTCTCTGCCACTCTGCCTTGGAGCCAGCCAAGTATGGACTAAAACCTCCAGTAACTGTCAGCTAAAGCAACCTTTCCTTCCTTCATTTGGGATGTCGGGTATTTGTCCCAGCAATGAGGGGAGAGTAACTGAGACAACTACAAAGATGTACTAATAAAAATTTAAAAAATAAAGAGTAGAGGAAAAAACAAACTAAGCTACTTGTGAGTAGAGGCACATCAGTATTTTCCTATACTTAGAAATATTAAAAATGAAAAATTGCTAGTAAGTGGGTAGAAGAGTGCCTTGTACTTGGTGGGGTGCTGAGCCGTCTGCTCCTAGGAATCCCTCTGTAATGTACGGTTATTCCTTAATAGAAATTTCTGAACTAGGATTCACAAGAGAGATGGAATTTCTATTGCCTCTTACTTTATTTGTTCATGGAAAATTATTTGGCCTTTCTAGATTTTATGCCTCCCATAACAGGATAACATTACATAATATTTATAGTCTTTTAATTAAAAATATTCTATGTGCAAGGAAGAAATGAACACCATTGCACTATTGTAAGTCAGCAAGATAAAACACGTCATAGTGAATGAAATTATATAAATCAAATATGCATAAAATGTCTCACTCACTGAAGTTCTGTGATGAAGTAGAATTGAGATGGAAACCGAAAAATGGCTAAGACTTTAATATGAATATCTATTTCTTGCTAAAAGGAAAGTAGAGACACAGGCAGCTTACTGAGTTAGTATATTTGAAATATCAAAACAAAATCTCTAAGGGGGTATTCTGGCCAAATGGAAGGTATATAAGGAAGCTACGTTACGTGGCAGCAGTCAGAAAAAATAGAATCAGTGGGACAATTCTGGCCTATTTTGTAAATAAAATTTTACTGGGTCCCAGCCATGCCATTTGTTTCCATTTTGTCTACAGCTGCTTTTCTGCTACAATAGGAGTGCTTGGTATTTGTGACAGAGACCATACAGCCAGCAAAATTTTAACTTATTCATTGTCTAGACCTGAAAGACAAGCTTGCTGACTGGAGCTTTAAGGATCATTGCACGGCCTTAGAAAAGTAAAATGGGAAGGTCCTGCCTGTGAGAAAGCCCCAAGTGATTTTTTTTCTGCAGCAGTTATTTCTTTGTTCTTTATTATTTTGGAGAGGATTCATATGAGAGTTCTTATACAATAAAAGACAATAAAGATTCCATGAAAAATATGAAGATCTAAGAATTCACAGCACCTAAATTTCTTAGTACAAGAAGGTTGATTTACCATGTATTTAAATGCCAGTAATTATGATGCTTGAAATACATGGCATTGTGCGCAACTTTGAATGTTATTGCATCTTTAGTATTAAACTATAAATCTTGAGCTGGCTTCAAGGATTAGGAGAATAGTTAACTATATAAGAACCTTCTCTGTACCTGGTAGATGGATGACGTATAAAAAGCCTTCATTCTTCCACAGTAGCTCATTTTTCCTTTATTCATCTACTCATTTATTTCCTTTTGGCCAAAAAGGAAATTCCTTCAAAAAGTTATATTGCTTGAAAGTATGGTAGAAGACATAACTCACCAAAATGTCAACCCCAATTTTCTTTTTCTTTTGCCTTTTTCCTTTTCTACATAAGAGAAATCTGGATGAGTCCTATTGTAAGTCGGGTTAACATAACATCTAATGGTTAATTTCATGTGACTGGCAAGGTCGATTGCTATTCCTCAAATATACTTAGTTTTAGAAGCTATCGGGCTGTAAAGATAATGATTCCATGGCTAGATCAATGTGGATTTTTCTTTCTTTTTTAATTTTTAGGACACTAGTTATTTAGTACTGAGATAAAAATTTTCAAACCATTTGGGCTTTCATTGAAATGAGTAAGGCTTCTCATGAAAATACTGCAAAAAAGAGAGAAGGCTTTGGAGATTTGAAATCACTACCCCCTACCACTTCATATCACCTAGTTGAGAAGTTTCAAGTCTTCCCACTATTTATTGTGGGATTGGAGTACGCCAGATGGGAGATTAATTCTGCGCTCTTTCTTGATAATCAGTGGCTTTTCCATCTCTCTATTTTAGATTTCATAGGTTTAAAATGAGACTAATCATCTCTTTTAAATAGTTTTTGAAAGTTTAAGAAAATATAGTAGGAATGCCTCATCTACACAAATATTTTCTACATCGATCATTTCTGCATAGAAATCAGATCACTCCTTGCTGCACAATCTCCAAAAAGTCTGTATGTTTAAACCAAATGCTAAGTGAATATAAGACAAACTATTATGTAAATTTTTATGATGGCCAAAAGTCTCCATAATTACAGTTTATTCTTTCTTAAAAGAACACACTTAAATATAATGCTATTAGGATTAATACCATAAGTTAGTATCATTGATATTCCTATCACTAGTAATACTATAATTGAAAAGAAAACCTTATTAAGTACGTGAAAACTCTGCTACTTACACATTGTCCTTGGGGATTTATAATCCTGAAAAAGTATTACTAAGCACCGAAGCTAATAGTGTACGTCCCAGAATCAATAATGGAAGCAGTGGTAACTGCCAATGCTCAAAGGTGGCTAAGAATGATTAGAGATCCTCCTTTATTGTAGTCACCACCCACATTGCAATTTCAAAACATATTGTAGAGACAAAGCAAATAGCAGATTACCCTTCCTGTATATCCGTATCCATACTAAAGATATCAGATTAAATTTCTGAAATGGTGGAAAGCAATCTTAAGTCTGACAAGGTGAAGGCGCTATGTGACATCTGACACAGGTAGCACCCTTATTCTTTTGTCTGCAGATAGTGTATATAAAGATAAAATAGCTATAACATAATATCCATATGTCTTCATAACTCATTACCGAGATGCAATATCTGACACCCACAACGTAAGGGAGGAAAAATTTATTTTGGCTTACAGTTTGAAGAGGTTTTGGGCCTGCAGTCAGTTGGCCCCGAGGCGGGGCAGCCTGGTGGAGGGCCATGGGACGTAGGAAGCAGCACAGTGTAGGTCCTGCCAGACTGGAAACCCACTCACAGGCCCATCCCTTCCTCCAGGCTCCCTCTGCCAACATTACACCCAGCCACAATCCGACCAGGTGACTGATCCAGTAATGCACGCCCTCGATCCAGTCACCGCCCAAAGCCCCAGCCATGAGTACAGTAGGCCTTGGTGGGGACATTTCAGTATCAACCATAATATCATACACAATACCTATGTACATTTCTGCCTTAATGATATGATCAATTCTGATTTTTAGACAAAAGGCTCCTCTGCAGAAGCTGTACAACTGAGCGATATTGCACAATTGGGATAGCAGTGCTGAAGGATGGAAAAGAGAGTTAAAAAAAATAAGTAAATCAGTAAGTCCTTTTCCAAAATATTTTGGTGATTTTCACAATGGCTCTGCTAAGCATCTGTAATCACCCTGGATCAATTATATGGCAAGTAATTGGCTTTTCTTCTCTCTCTTTCTTTCTTTCTTTCTCTCTTTCTTTCTTTCTTTCTTTCTTTTTTCTTTTTTCATTCTTTCTTTCCTTCTTTCCTTCCTTCCTTCCTTCCTCTCTTTCTTTCTTCTTTCCTTCCTTTCTCCTTTCTTTTTTCTTTCTGCTTTTAAAAGGAAAGAGTATGTGATGATAAACAATGGCCTTGAGAGAGATCACAATCTAGTCTTTAATCAAATGGCTGAGCACTTTGTTGTAACAGACTTTTAAGTTACTTGTTCTGAGGTTGGCAGAAGACAATTCAGTGTGAGAAATTTAAAGGACCATATCATGCTTGGTTAATTCTGAAAGTTCATCCAATTCATAGTTCAGTTATAAGGAAGGCAAGAAATTATCTTATAAAAGCAGCAAATTTAAAGGGTTTGTATGTTGTATGTTGAAAACAGGTTCTCACCTCACTCCTTAGAATCTCTCACATAAATATAGAAGAGAGAATTTAAGCACCAAGTAGGTGGGTGTCACTTATAAATGACCTTTTCAGATTTGTTATCTTTAATACCCACATGTCACCTCCACCAGTCTAAACATATATTCTCTTGTTCATGTCTCAAAGATGGTTTGTAAGTTTAAAATGTCATGTGATCTGCTTGAGAACTGCATACACTGCAAGCACCTGATAGAGCAAGAATTATAAATAAATATTATCAAAAGAAATTCAATAAAAGTAAGTTAACTTTAAAAACTGAAAAATACTGACAAAACCTGAAAATATTTGATCTTAAGGGGTGAAAATTTAACCTTAATAGCTCATTGCTAATGTAGTAATAATCTAAAGTTACAAGCAAATACTTTATAGATTTAAAAATCAACAAGGTTTTCATCATAGTTTGCAAAAGTACACACCTAAAGTTGCCACAAGGCACAGGTTTTATATCTCAATGTTAGATTATACTACAATGTGCAAGGTCAGCCAGTTAAATTATAGGATGCATTTAGATTAAAAAATAAAACTAATAAATAGAAAAATGTACGCTACTGCAACTGAATGGGAAAATAGAGTTCTGTGGCTTTTCTGTATACTCTGATTTTTCAAGAGTTAGAATTGTATTTTATTTCTAATTTTTATTATATTTCAGAAGGAGACTCTTATTATGTCATCCAAGCCTGGCTTGAATTCCAGGATTGAAGTGATCATTTACTTCGGCCACACCAGTAGCTGCAGAAAGGGATTTCTACTGCACACCACTTCCATAATCAGAATTTCAATAATGTTATGACAACTACTAGACAAATAGAGACATTTGTGGATTCATCAGTCTGTATAAAGCTGATAAAATTGCCTTAGATATCTGTATTTTTTTTTATTCTTTTGATTTGTACAGCGCTCTTCTGTGCTTAATAAACAATCATCTACCATTTGCAAAGTTTAATACATCTATTTGGGCTGTGGATTCCTGCCTAGAGCAGTCTCAGGCTAAAACTGTATATTCTTTGCTCTTACAAAGCAAAGGTTGTCTTTAAGGGCTTCTTAATTATAGTCCTTTGCAATTAAGGCTCAATGTTCCTGTATCCATTGGTTACAATCAGAAGATTTGAGTGAAGGAATAATCCCATGTGAATAGGATTTAGTCAGCAAGTGTTTATTGAAGTATTCTAAATAGCTTAATAAAAGGGTTCTTTTAATTGGACCTGTTGAAGTAATTGTCTTACTCATAATTTACATAAAGACAGTGGCTACATGATTCTCATTAACTTAATTTTCAATATATGTGGAGCATATAGCTTATGATTTTAAGTTATCTTGCCTTATCTCTGGTATGCATTAGTTAGCTTATCTCATTCTGAGAAGTATCTACAAGGGCATTTCTGCCATGTTTGAAAACTGACTCTGTGGCCATGCCTCCCAGAATGTGACTGATACCATCTGGAATATCTGAAAATTGGTACAAAGTGAAAACTGAAGTAATTTAGGTTTCTTAAAAATATACTTAAAAGGAAAAAATACTTAATTAGAAAATCTTAGTTTTTAGTAAAATTTTAAAAAGTAAAATTACAGAAACTTTTAATCATTAAACATAAGCTATTAATATTTCATCAAATACAAAACAATGTATCAGTGGACTAATGAACCTGCTTAGGCAGGAGCAGGGATCGAAGTTTCATCCCTGGTAGGCCATGCTGGCCCCAACCCTTAAGCCGCTGAGACAGCAATGGAGACTGAGCATGGTGGTGCACGCCTGTAATCCCAGCGCTTGGGAAGCTGAAGACAGGAGGATCACTAGGAGTCCAATCTCTGTAGTGAGACCCTTTAAACCCTGTACTAAATACGTAATAGTAAATAAATATAATAAGCTCTTTTTATTTTTTTAAGAAAAGGACAATATAAGTAGCATTATCAGTGGCAAAGAGTGACACTGAGAGTATTTTACTTTTTCAGCGATGAGGAACTGAAATCCTGCTTCATATAAGTTTCTAACATTAATTTTAAAATAAAATATTTTAAAATGTATACTATATTTGTCATAAAATATATGTCATAACTGTCATAAATAATTATATGCCATACTTGTAAATTTCAGAAATTTAATTTTTTTCAAAATAACATGTAGTTTTATTGAAAGAGAAGTTACTAATAAAAGGCTTAATGTAAGTAAAATGCTATTGTAGATTCCAGTAAAAACTGAATCTTACATTGTACTACTTTTCTGTCCGTTTTGTTCAATTTCTTTCATACATGCTTTCCTACTCTCTCTTTAAAATATATTTACATAACTGTGATTTAAAATTAGACCTAAATGAATGTAAGTTGAATATTTTTAACAAATAGATAATGGCTGATAAAATGCATGAAAAAATAATTTGTGGTTTTGATACTTGCATATTGACAAAAAGTAGTATTAGGGAATCCCAAACTTTCCCTTTTATTTTATTTATTTATTTATTTATTTTTGTATTTTAGTTAGGGTCTATAGGGTCTCACTATATAGATCTGACTCATAGTGATCTGCTCAGCCTCACAAGAGGTGGGATTACAGGTGCACACCTCCATCCCCGGTTTCCAAATTTTTCAAGTAGTCTGCTGTGACCACAAGAGTAAAAAAAAGAAAGATAATTTCCATTTGATCTTTAAAAGTCAATAATCTGCTCTGTAGTAATCAATACCTAACATTCACAGAAGAATGAAGTGACCTGATCTTATATAAAGTATTAGGAAATTTTTATGAGATATTTTGTGACTTTCCTAGATTACACAATTAAGGCGAAAATAAATAAATTGATTCTCCCAAAATCCTATCTATTCTTACTACCAACCTTGCCTTCCATCAAGATATTCAGCTACTTCAAATTCTGGCAATTACACCTTCATGAAGGAATATTTTTAGTACTTAAGTGCGTTGCAGAAACGACAAGCGTGCTGTAGATATTCTAAAATATTCAATATTTGGTAAGTGACTTTTTTTGGTTTTGCTAAACAGTGAATTTCTGTATTTTTTCCAAAACACATGCTTCTCTTATTAAGCTTTATTGATCTTCCAGGGTGGCGCGCCGAGTCCAGCGTCCTAGGGCAGCTTGAGTCGGGGGTCTCGGGGAGCGGGACCGCGACGGCGGCCCCGCGGGCGGGATGTTTCAAGAATTCAGTACGTGGTTTGGCCTGCGGTCACCAGGGACTGACAGCGAGACGTGGCCGGAAGACACTCCGCCCGAGCTGCGCTCCGAGACGGCGGCGCAGCCCAGGGACGAGCAGCGTCCCGAGGACCAGGAGCTCCTCCACCAGGCCGAAGGCCTCGGCAAGTGTCTGTTCAACTTTGCAAGTGCTGCCACCAAAAAGGTAACTGAGTCACTTGCTGAAACAGCCCAGAAGATAAAGAAATCCATAGAAGAAGGAAAAATAGATGACATCATTGACAAGACAATTACAGGAGACTTTCAGAAGGAACAGAAAAAATGTGTTGAGGAGCAACACACAAAGAAGTCTGAAGCAGCCGCACCCCCTTGGGTGGACAGTAATGATGAGGAAACCATTCAGCAACAAATCCTGGCCTTAGCAGTTGACAAGAGGAATTTCCTTCATGAGCCTCCAGCTGGTGCGCAGTTTCACTTTGACTTTGAGCAGATGTGCCCTGTTGCCTTGGTCATGCTGCAGAGGATGAGCTGCTGAGCAAGATGCGCTTCGCCCTGGTTCCCAAGCTCCTGAAGGAGGAGGTGTTCTGGAGCAAGCAATCAGCGCAGCTCACGGCCCTGGCCGCTCAGCAGCAGGCCTCGGGCAAGGAGGCTAAGAGCGGCAGGGCTGATGCTGACTCGCCGGCCCAAAACGCCACCTGTTGTAATCAGATCTCAGTTTAAAACTCAATAGGATGAGGAAGAAATGTCCACAAGCCCAGGCGTCTCTGAGTTCGTCAGGGATGCATTCGATGCCTGTAACTTAAATCAGGAGGACTTAAGGAGAGAAATGGAACCACTTGTGCTTGACAAAAGGGAAGAGGAGACAGCCACCCTGGATGGGGATTCTGCCGACTGGGAGAAAGAACTGCAACAGGAGCTTCAGGAGTAC
>NW_004524623.1:11613122-11638975 GCF_000260255.1 Octodon degus
AACTATTTTTTATGCGATCTACCTTTCTTCCTACCTAGGATGTTCAAGGTTCTGGATAGATAGGTATTTACTGAAGATAATCAAACTGTGAGAGTTTATCTGAAGTTATCAATATTGCTTTTAAATTGTTTAATATCTGTCCTGTTTGTGGTTTGGATTTTTTTTTTTGCAAGGGAAGCAACATAATATGGACACATTTTACAATATTTTATAATGAATCACCAAAAGAATTGTATGCAAGTGCAGGAACCTACCAACACACTAAACACTAAATAATCTGGTTGAGGGCCTAGAGCTCATAACAATGCCTCGCACCAGTCCAATTGGAGGCCTAGAGCCACGGAAGTGTCTAGTGCAGACCCGCTTCATGAATCTCTACTAGAAAGGCTCAAAGGTCAGCAGTGGAAGATAGGAAGTCTACTCCAGCCAGATGAAGGATCTGTGCTAGCAGGCTGAGGCTCTCAACTGGAACTAGGAAGCAAACCTCAAGGTAAGCACTAGTGCTTCCCAAAAGGACCACAGCCATCCTCAGCAACAACGAGGTCCCGAGCTCCTCCAGTGATGAGGAAAGCCAAGTTCCCATGAGGAAAGCCAATGCAACAGGCTTCTCCATGAGGCTGAGCAGTGCACCATCTTCCTCTCTGGAGCCAGAAAGCAACACTCAAGATGAGGACCAGCACTCCTCCAAAGATCATCAGGAGTGTCAGCATGACAAGGTCCTCCAGCAGAGCAGCCCAAGAGAACTAACAGCTTTCAACAGCTCCATCATTATTTTATAACCCAGCCCACACTGAAGCTGTAATTGGTACAGGCACACAGGGCTTTGAGCTAAGAAGTTCCTAGTGTATGATTTAATGCTCTGCTGTTCCCATCATCAAGTTCTCAATATTTTTGAACAAAAGGTCTCACATTGTCCTTTTGCGATAAGCCTGTCAAATTATATAGCCAGTAATGACCATAACAAAAGCCTGTTAGTTTCATTTAAGACAGAATTTTAAATGGCTGGCCATAAAACACATTCTAGCAAGAGTAAAAAGGAAAATTATGTAAGAGCATTACTTTTTTATTAAGTTTATTATGTGCTGAATTTCCACAGGCAGTGCAAACAAAAAGATGACCAACTACATTGCAGAAAGATTTCATTTGAAGTTCTGCAAAAGCAGCAGTAACTGTTTTCTATCCTCAAATATACAGGATTCCTGAGACTGGACAACAGAAGTGCTTACATAGAAGTTAAATACACACACGTGTGCATGCACACACATACATGCACACACACACACACACGCACACATGAGTAAGGAAATCTTTGGTGTTACTTGTCAGAGAAGTCAGAAGGCCTCTTGCCTTGTCATTATTAAATCAACTTCGAAGTGTTGAATGAGATCCTGCTCATTGTAGGTTTGTCATGTGTGAAAACTTGGCCACAGAAATGTGATAAGTGAGGTTGTTCTTTTGTCTCTCATTTAAAGGAAGAGGCTGATTGGGCCAGTCTTCAGTATTTCACAAAAACAAAGATGGTCTGTATAATTCTGAGATACAAAACTAGAGAGAAATTCCAAGACCTGATCCTAAACCAACTAGCATGCCACATCATTACTATTTTAAGCATATCTTCTAATGATTTGATTTCTCCAATAGCACTAGAACAAATTGATATCTGTAGGTGGTTTGAAATCTTTTTAAAAATTCCTTTCCATATAAATTTCTGTAAAAGGGTTCTATGAAATAATCAAATTGCAACTTTCATGAAGATACTTAACTACCCCTAAGGAACTGCTCTGTGAGCCTCCAGGCTTGCAGCCTACCTGCTATCCCTTGCATGAATCCAAGTCTCCCATCTGTCTGTGTCTGCTGTGACTTGGCTACTTCCCATTCACAACATGAGGGCTTGGCTTGCCCCCAATTCTGCATTTGTTTCACTTCCTCCTTGACTTAATATTGTTGTGATTCACTCCTTGATCCCCCTGAGTTCTTTACTTATTTTGCTTTTACTGTCTTCCAATCGCTGATACAATTGTCTTCATTCCCAAATGAACACTGAAGGCTGAGGACGTGACTGACTTGCAGACAATGCATATTTATATCACATGGAATTCCTCAGAGATAAAATATTTCTCACTAATATATGGCAGATGACACAGAATGAACCGAAGAGGAAAGAGACAAATATATACACTAATGATTCAATGAAGGAAAATGTTTCTCTGGCTTCTATTTAAGTTTTCTATCATCACTTGGCTTCATTTTCAATGCTACTGACCTAGTTAATTTTCTCTCATTGCTGAGGCAAAATTTTCAATCCCAAAAATTAAAGATGGAAGATTTATTCAGCTCACAGTTGGCTCCAATGCAGAGTGGCACGGCACACGGGTGACAGTCCAAAGAGGCAGAAGACAGCGAAAGCAGCAACAGCAAATGAAGGGGAGAGCAAGCTGCTCTTCCTCCCTTACACTGTCAGCAGGCTGCCCCTGGCCACAGGGCTAGAGGAGCAGCCACGCCATATCCATGCCCGCCCTCCTCTTGCACAGACTCAGGATGTTTACAAAGTAAGGATGTCACACCCCTGCAGTGTCAGAGTTTCTAGACTTTGCATTTTGACAAAATGTATCAATGCTCACAGTTATGTTATGAAATTCTGGAGATACAGATATTATCATTGGATATCCTGTAGGTTTAGTTTAATTCAACAAACATTTCTCAGGAGCATCTATATGCCAGGTCTACTGGCTTTGTATCTTTAAACACCTAAGTTTCATATTGTTTCATCATTCATCATCTATAATAGGAAAATAATAAGAAAGTAGTAATACTCATCACACTAAATTCAAATGTTAATTGCAAAAGCACAAATAAATTTATAAGATTATTGGGGGTTTTTTTCCTGTTAATTTTGTTAATAGACTTTTCTCTCTAGCTATTATTTATGTTACTAACAATAGGATAGATTTTACTATTAAATAAGTAAGTGTAAAGATTGTTAGAAAATTTATAAAAAATATTTATATTTAGTTAAACAACCATCAGGGTTTGAATCCATGATATCCATCACAGAAGTTTAAGGTAAATCACAGTATTAGATTTCCCATAGGATTTAGAGCTTTGAAATAGAAAGATAGACAGACAGGCAGGCAGGCAGGCAGGCAGGCAGGCAGGAAGGAAGGAAGGAAGGAAGGAAGGAAGGAAGGAAGACTTTATTACTTTATTTATCCAAGGTATCTTAGAAGAAAAAGTTCCACCAAGTTTGGAACTGGAATTCTTCTCTTTTCTTCCTGACACCAAAAAAACTAAATATAGAAAATTCAGAAAACAGGGGATGATCAGAAACAGAAAGAGTGTGCGTGAGAAGATCTGTCTTGACGAATTCTAGTGAGCCCAATTACAGTTTGTATTTGATAGCACTCCAAAAATTATACCTTGGGCTTCAGGAAGATGTTCTTGTGAATTAAATTTATCTGAGTGACACTCGAAATGTTCTTTATTAGAACAAGTTGAATCTCAATGAATACTTTGCTATAAATTCTTAAACACATTTTGAACATCAAATGTGAAACACAGAAAACTACCATTAATTCTTCATTGTTTGATAGTTTTCAAATATCTTATGATTCATCTACGTCAATTGATATGCAAATATATTGTTTTTATTTCATACTCTGCAACTTTATAATGAACAAATCCAAAAGCAAAGAAAAATATCTTTTTCTTTGTTTTTCAGGATTTAAGCTTTATTTTTCGTATCTAGTCTCTTTTTCTTATTTGGTTCACTAAGTACTTCTCTATCTTCTCCATCCTTTCATGTTACAAATGTGTATCTCTTGTCCAGGGGCCTATCCTGTTCACCTTGTCACTTTACTTCTTAGATGCACTTGACTAAAATACATCTCACCTCATTTATATGAATGAAAAGACTATTTTTTATACTCACAGCAATTGTAATTCTAGCACATTAACTTGAACATCAGAATGTTTTTATGCATAGCTTAGAATAGATAAACAATTTCAAAACCCCAGGCAAATTTATAAGTCAAGTTTGCATATATAGAGTCAAGTTAAATACATAAGATATCATTATTGTATAAAACATAAATCTAAAAAAGCCAAAAGAATTGTGACACAGGACATAGAAACTCCTTTTACCTCCTAGGTCATGATATCCTACAATAATTCCTACCATAAACTCATAGGGCCTTCACTGTTTTCATTTTACAACTGAGAGACCCTTGGTTTAAGTACTTGGTTAACCTCCCCACTCCTAAAGAATGGTGTCATTGGGTTGAATAACCAGATGCAATCATGTCCAAGACCACTACACTCATTACAGATCTATGATACTTAATATCTGTACAACTCCTGATTCCCTGATAGGTTTTCTTTACCTTTAACATGAGTGTCTTCAGTCAAACAGTGAGTTATGTGGAAATCTTGAGTTTAATCTTAGACTCACAGCTTCTTAATTACATTCTCTCTTTTTCCCCATAAGTGCAGTCACAATCTCAAAGCTTCTGCAATTGTTGATTACTGTGCTTATAATATACCAGATGTTATCTCCTTTAAAATGTGCCAACACACTGCAGGTGCAAAATGGACGGGAAAATGGAGCAGATTTGGCCTTAAGTAATTCTGGTTTTTCATATCATCTATATGCTTGGTCCGAGAAAATTATTTTCAACTTTTTTTCCTATTTGCCTAGTAAGCTTTTTCAATGTTACTTTAAAAGTTCTGAAACTTGGGAATGTTATATTATACTTTTAGAATGAAAAATCTTCACGACTTAGGTGGACTTCTCATTTAATCAGATTACAAAGTGAACAAATAAACTTGTGCATTATTGTTTGCATAAATAAGATGTAACTTAGTTATTCATGCTTTCTAGAGAATAGAAAACTTTATTATATATGGGTCATGACACATCAAAAACATAATAGCAAGAGGTCTACTAAAATCATACAACTAATATAACATTTGTAATAAAACTTGTAACTTTGGGTGGCTTCCCCAGTGGCCTCTCTATTGGCTGCCCTGTGTGAACTAATGAGGAGAAAAGAAAAGAAAAAAAAAAACCTGAAACATCTGTAAAAAAAAATACTTATTTTGAAATACAATTTGGTCACTATTTTATATTACATGAAGAACTACCATACTTCTTTAAATCCAAAGTACAGCATATCAGTTAAGGTTATTTAGAGCAACAGAATTGATAGAATATATATTCTATCTCTCTGAACTATAAAAGGTGATTCATTGAACTTGTTGACAGGCTCAGAAGCTAGACAACCCAGTCCTCAAAGGCCATCTGCATGGGAAAGGGTGAGAGGATCCAGTAGTTACTCCTTTCAAACTGAGGCTACAAAATTGGAACCTCTCTAATTGTTGATGATGATACAGGTCCTCTTGCAAAGCTGAGAAGGCTGGAGTCCGATGTGTATGAGTGACTGCAGCAACAAAAGACAGATCGCTAAATTCAGGCTGACTTCCTCCTTTCTTTCCTATCTGGTTCATGCAGGATACAAACTGGCTAGAGCTGCTCAAAGCCAGGGAAGATCTTCGTCTTTCAGTAGCTGGTCTATACGGTGGGTGTTTCCCACAGACATAATCAAAGAGATACTTTACTACTCTCCTACCTGTCACTCATTCTAATCAAGCTTACAATCAAATGTGACATCACATATCAATTGTGTGTCATACTATTACTTTAGTTGCCATTGGGAAAAAAATTAATGAACGCAATCAATTAAGTGTTTCTCGATTATGTTTTATTTTATACCGTGAGAAGACATCATTTCTATTTATCATAGATATTTAAACTTTTACTTTTTCCATTTATCAGTCTATATATACACGAAAATGTGATAAATAATTGGGTTAAGGTGTTCATCAAACGGGCTCCATTCATTCAGGTTCATCTCAATCCCAGGATTGCCTATCTGTTTTAACCTGGAATATCTTTCTTGTGATATTAGTCAGAAAATGTTATACAATTTCTTTAAAGAGCCTCCTACTCTTGTCTCCAACCTATTTACCTGCCAAATATTTTCATTCTATGTATTTAATTATGTTATTTTGGAAGTTTCTAGATGAATTTATTGAATATATTGGGACCACAATGAGAAATTGTATTTTTTTTTTCTCAAGGGGCTCTAAAATGCCCTGCTGACTTTCAAAGGGAAAAAATATACCTGTTAAGTCATAGTGTCACCTGCCATTCCCAGACCGCCCACTTTCATAAAGACTATTTAGGCCTAACAATAATTAAAAATACAGTGGGTATAACAAGCACACCCTGACTCTCCCCTTTTTACTTTCTGAAAGGTGATGAAACCTGCCTATGGAAGATGAGACCCCCACAGTTCAAAGGAAAGAGGTATTCCTATTATTAAGAGAAGAATTCTGGAACCTGAGACTGAGAAAGGTTTTGCTGCTGCTGCTGTTGTTGTTGTTGTTAATCGTCCCCATATAGTCATGTCTCCACAAGTGCTTCTTTTTATTGAGCAGCATAAAAACATTTAGTTTTTGCTATTTCTTTTGGATCTTCATTTCTTCATAAGATCTCATGCGTCTCCTAAAACTTACATTAAATACATCTTTAATGTTTTTCTCCTGTTAATTCATCTTTTACTTATTTAATGTTCAGACCCAGCCAAAAGCTCTGAGAGATTCGTAATAAAATTTTGCCTCTCCCATCTCATCAAAAGAAGTAAAGTCTATGGTTTCTAAAAATAACTTCTACTCTTTGAACTATTGCAAATTCTAAGATATTAACAAAAAATCATAAAGCATAATATATGTACAGACATGCATAAATAAAACTACTTACACATAGAAGTTAGATAAATAGGAATCAAAGATTGGTTAGTGTTATACTATATCTGGAAAAATGACTTAGGTGGATATTTTTTGTCACATTTCCCTTGCACCAATACAAGATTTATTGATCTCCAAATTACCAGACAACACATTTTCTTCTCTGGAAATAGTGGACTTAACAATTGTCTTCTTAGTTCTTTGCCCCTAAATCTCTCCAGATGGAATAGATATATCTGTCACCTCAGCATGTTTTGTCATATTGTACTTTATTCACCTAAATAGATAGAGGAAATACGTGCTAAATACTGCTCCACAATAGGAGGAAAAGTATAGCCAAGGTTTATGGCCACTTACCTTGTATCTACCAAGTCTTTTGACTGATACAGGTTTTTTGTTTTTGTTTTTTAGTGATATTGGGGAACTGAACCCAAGACCTTTGCACTGAGCTAAGTCTCCAGGCCATTCTTTCTATTTTTTCATCTTGAAACGATGTCTCAATGTCTCATTGTCTCGCTGAGCTTTTGAAGAAATGCTCAGACTGGGCTTGAATTTGTGACCCTTGTGTCTCAACTTCCTAGAGCGCTAGGATTGTACCACCATACCCAGCTTATTTTTACTTTTTACAAAGTTAAACGCCAAGAACGATTTAGGATTTTAAACTCATCTTTAAAAATTATGTAACTGTCAGGGACCCTTGCAGTGTGACTATGATTTCTTGCAAAGTGCTGTAGTAAGCCAAGCAAAGAAAGAGCAAGGGACAAAACGCAATGCAGAGGGGATCTGCGATGGCCAGTGATCGTGGGGTACCAACGGCCACGGGGCAGCCCGAGCCTCGGTATTAGGAAATAACTAAGGAAAAAGGCAAGGGGCATATGGCTGGATGCACTAGAGAAGTGGCCGGGCGGGCAAGGTTTGTGGAAGAGGTAAAACAGAGATCCACAGAGCAGCCAGATTCCGATTGTAGTAGACGAGTAACCTGTTAATACTCAGTTCTGGGAAGGAATTTTCTCTGGACTCAAGCCGGCCTCAGCTGAGACGTTATCTCATATCTGAGCCTGAGGGTCTCACAGCCTGCTCTCTGGCCTCAACTGTGGCCGCTGACAGAGGTGCAGAGCTGGCGTGGGCCATCTGAGTGCTGCCACGAGGCACAGACACGAGTCGGGCCAGACTTTTATTAAAGCTGAAAGCCAGTTTAGGGAAAGCACCTCAATAGGGCCTGCACTGCTCAGCCCTAAACAAAATCACAGCTGGATTTGGGGTGGGGGGATCAACGTGGTGGTTCTTCACATGCAACAAAAGATCGGATTAGTAAATGTGCCTAAAATGAAGTAGAGTGCTGTTATGTTGTGTTGTGTTGTGCTGTGCTTACGTTTGGTTTCGGTTTTAGGTATCATACCTAGGGCTTCGCACATGCCCAGCAAATCCTTCAGCACTGAGCTACACCCTAGAACTTTTTAAATTTTTTATTTTGAAACACAATCCTACTATTGGCGCATATCTGTAATCCCAGTGCTGGGGAGGCTGAGACAGGAGGATCACTACAACGCCGAGCTGCATAGTGAGACCCTATAGCAATAAATAAATAAATAAATAAACACAAAAAAAAAAAAAAAAAAAAAAAATGGAGTTCCACTATTTTGCCCAGGCCGGCAGTAAACCCCTTGCCTCAGATTCCTGAATAGCTGAGATTATAAGCATGTGCCAACATACGCAGCTTTATTCTAACTTTTAAATTCCATATATATTAGCCAACAGGTCATAGCTCTGTTTCTTTTTTATTTCTTTCTTTCTTTTTTTTTTTTTTCATTTTGTGTATTTGGTACGGGGTCTCACTACGTGGCTCGAGCTCGTAATAATCCTCTTGTTTTCAGCCTCCCCAGCGCTGGGATTACAGGCATGCGCCACCATGCCTGCACTCGGTCACTGAGGCAGTGTGCCCCGCAGGCAGGGCTGGCATGGGCATGTGGGACTGGGGATCGAAACCTGGTCCCTGAGTTTGCCAAAGCAGGCATTTAATCTGCTGAGGTATCTCACCAGCCTTATAGCCTTTTTATTTCTAATGATATTTTATCATCATTAGTGGATCTTTTATTATTTTGTGCTGCCCTTGTGTATTATTTAAATCAAATCACACCTGCTGTTTTATTTTGGTTCTAGATATCTTCCTTAATTTGAAATGACTAAAAAGTCCCAGATGGTAAAGTTCCTACAGGATCTGACCTCTTTCCTTGCTCATAGCTGGGATTTTAAAACTTAATTACTACTGGGGAAAAAGTAGTAAAAATAATCACAAAGTCATACACTATGGCTTTTCATGTTTTCTTAGGAAACTAAAGTCTTACACAATAAGCACTTACCTGGCAAGAACAAAGGCCTAAGTTCAATCCCCAGTTCCGCCAAAAAATAGATCAATAAATAAAGTCTTGAACAGGAAATAACAAATGCTATCATGGAGGCTGGGGGAAAAAAGCAAAGTGTTCATCATGATTGTGATTGTCAGAGTCAGGTGTAATGCTCAGTGTGGCTGCGGTATGGAAAGACTCACTTTTAGCGGCTAAATTCTCTGCCTTAGACTATGCACACCTATGGAGTGGTCATGGAGTTATTTGAATTAGAGTCTGTTACAAATGTAAGGGGAAAAGAACATATTTTCCCCTTACATTTTCTATATCAGTCTAAATCTCCAGGAAATTCACATCATGTGAAACAGATGAGTTAGCCTATTTTAAGGTACACAAAGAAACTCACTTTATCTAATCATGAGGAGAGGAGATCTGGCTTTCCACAATTCTTGGTTTTCTAAAGGATTTGCTTGTCTTTGGAATGAGGTGGAATGGGATTATTATCTAAGGGAAGTTCCTTTATATAAAATTAGTAACGCCCATTCTCTTGCATTTAGTGTAGAATCTATGGCATAGACTTTTAGCATAAAGCCAAAGGACACTGTTGTACTCATCTTCATATTTAAAATCTTAGGCATTACTGTAGCTGTGAAAAGTCAGTAAGATTAAGCTCAAAGAAAATTGTGATAGGATTCTGAAAAGCAGTACTTTTTAGATTCAATAGTACGAGCTCCTCTCTTGTCATTATTGTTTTTTTCCAAAAGTTCAGTGTTGAACAAATGCTAGTTACAATTTCATTACTTACAGTTTTATTGCATACAAGTACTAGTACCATAAGCATATACAAATTAGCTCAGCAAATAGAAAGCCACAATTATTTTATGGCTCATTGGAAGATAGACATATCAAGGAAGGTCCCCTGGGATCAGACTGTGCTTGGGTATTATTTAACATATTCGTTAAGCAGTCAGTGGAAAATGTAAATGAGAACACATCCGACTCTGTAATAAAAAATATTAGAAGTGAGACATAATAAATCAGCTTCATCAAAAGTACAGATGGATCTGGACAGCTGGGGAAATTATTCAGATGAGAAATAGATGAGTTTTAATGAAAAGAATAGTAAGATAGTGAATATGAAGAAAAATAATAATACACAGCATAGAAATATGAACTAATAAGATGCATATGAAGTAATTATGGAGAACACTATTTCAATGTATTTGCTGATAGACCAAAAACACTCCTTCCAATTTCTGTACTGTGACAGTGAAAGTTAATTGTGTTATATTATCCCTAAATTGAACAACTGGAAAAGGAAAGAAAAATTATTATGCCACTTAGCTAGACAATAAAATTTTGTCTATAAGCTTATTGGTGTTTTATAAAGTTAAACAATTTTAGGACCAAGTAGCAATTTTAAGAAAAGCTGGCAATTTATACTAACAGAGTGATAGCCATTTGAATAATTTTGTTTTTGAAATATTGTGTTATCTGGTATGTATGCAATCTTGTAGATTCATCTCAGGCCTGTCTGTATCAAACTTATCTTCCTAATTACTCTCTTGTGACATTTCTTGCAGGTCTCAGCTTCAAAGCACCATGGGATACTCTTTTCCTACTCTCAAGATGTACTGAAACTACTTCTAACTAAAACTAAACTGAAGCTTGATTTGTGTAATTAAAACAGAATCGAAATGGCTGAGTATTTTATATACTCTAGCCATAAATTAAGCCAGGATATTTCCAACTGTGGAAAATACTGCATTGTTAAGAATAATAGGAAACTGCTGTGAGGACATAGTACCTATTTTTTTCTAAGGGCCCAAAATATTGACTGATAAAATTGTAAGTTCATTTCACTGGAAATAACCCAAATTTAAGAAATTGATAGAACTATACTTAAAAACAAGCCTTACTGGGCTAGGGATATAGCTCAGTGGCACAGTGCCTCCCTGGAAAGTGCAAGGTCCTGAGTTCAATTCCTGGTATCTAAATAAATAAATAAATAAAATAAGTCTTACTGATAGGAAAGTTCATCTTAAATTCTTGCCTTGCATGGTTTCAATCTAAGGTGTTCCCCCAAATCTCATATGTTCAGAGGTGGTGCTTCAGGAAAGTGGTAAGATTCTGAGCATACTATGCCCATGATTCTACTTATCCATTGATGAACCCAGAGCTAAATGTGCAGTTAGAAGTGGGGCCTGGTTGGAGAAGGCACATCACTGGGGATGTGGCCTGGGAAAGTGGAGTCTCATCACTAGCTGTTTATCTTCCCTCACATTCTTTCCTGGCTACAGTGGGTTGGTCAGCTTTCCTGCCCAGACTCCTCTACCATGCTCTTCATGCCTTGGCCCCAGTCTACTGCAGGCTCAGCCCGCTGAAACTGCAAGCCAAAGAAACCTCTCCTCCTTCTGAGTTGCAGGCATCAGGCTCTTTGTCCCAGCAAAAATATATGGAATTATGGGAAAACCATGAAAATCACTATACTATGATGGGAAAGGCCTTGCTTGATCATTTAAAGGCATAAATTTTTATTTTAATTCTGAACATTTGCATTATAGTCTTGACCTCATCTCAGGCTTGGCCTAGACGGTCTTCTCTCTCTCCAAGCTCCTCCCTACCTTCTCTCTCTGCTTTCTGTCTGCCATTCCCCTGGAGCATATCCTGGCTGAGAATAAGCTGTCTATGGACTAGAGCCTCTGAAGACTGTCTGAATAACCTTCCCCATTATGCTGGGTGAGTCCGGTGTTTAGTCCCAATAACAAGAAAAGTGATTATAGTTCATCTAACAACAACAATAAAATCCTGATAGAATAGATAATGTATGCAGTGACAGATATTTATTCCTCACAGTTCTTATGATTAGGAAGCTGAAGAGTAGGGTGCCAGCATGGTAGAATTGTGGTGTTGAAGGCCCCTTTTTTCATGTAAACCTTATCTTCTCAGTATATATTCACCTGCCAGAAAAGGCAGAGAGGAGAATGGAAAGAAGGAGAGGGAAGATGGGACGAGGGAGAGGACTTATGCACATACCCGCATATGCTCTATGCTTTAGCCTCTTCCTCTTTGAGTAGAAAATAGTTGCATTAGGGTCCACTCACATCACATGCATCCCACCACAAAAAGCTAATTAGCAGCCCTGGGTTCCGCCATCAACATTGAAGCTTCAACCTTCCACTCCTCGTGAGTAAACAGAGGATTTCAGTCCATGACATCAGAGCCTCATTAATTGCTCTCCTCTTTCTTTTATGTTCTTTTAGATTCTTTTGTTTTGTGTTACTATGCTTTCTGTCGTAGATATTGTAACTGTTCAACATCATCACCAAAGGTAATGAATTTAAAAACCTCCAAAAAGTCCAATTTACTTCATTTCTTATTTTATATTCTTCCAGATGGGGGGCTCGCTACTTGTTTCTTCTGTCATTGCTTTGGAAAGGGAAAAATAAATTTAGTATTCCTTGTAGCTTCTTCACTCTTATAAATGGTGCTTCTTCCTGCATTGTGTTCTGCCGTATTCCCAGCTGTAGTTACTAATTCTGAAATCCTCTCTGGGGTGATTCTCTGAATCAGTAATCATGACCTTGAGGCTGCACTGATAGATCACTTCTGATGTGCTCTGATTCCATGACTATGTTGAAAAGCATCTTCTCTTTGTTCCAAGAGATTTGTTCATCCCAAGTGTTTTTGTTTCTCGTCCCTCATGGGAGCCTTTTCATGTATGTGCGCTCTCTGGGCATTGAGGACAAGAAGACACATATGCCCAGTAACGTGCTCATCACATTTCACGTAGGAAGAGAGTAGGTGAGGCCAGGTGAGACATACACTGAAGGTCAACATCAATCAAATAAATTTCAGAATCTAGAAAGTATAGGATGCACATTATTTTTAATAAATAATATATTTTAGAAATCGTATTTAAGTTTGAGTAGAAGCAGTTTTAGGGGCTCATATGCACTCTTGACTAAGATATATTGATACTAATATATGTCAGTTTGAGGACTAATTAGGATTATCTCAATCACAAATACTGCAAAGTGTGGTAGTGCACACCGATAATCCCAGGACTCTGCATCCTGGAGCAGGAGGATCAGGAATGTTATGAGTTCGAGACTACCTTGGGCTATAAAATAAGCTCAAGGCCAGCCTGAACTGTCTCAAAAGGACAAAAATAAATAAATAAATAAATAAATAAATAAAGTGCTAATAGTGCCCCTTAAAACAATCCATATGCATCATCCCAGTTTATAAGGAAGAAAATTAAGTCCCAAGAACTTCCAAATTGTAAGTAGGGGAGGAAAGGTTGAAATATATATCTATTACAATTCCAAGAAGTCTAAGATCTTTAAAAAATATATCTCTACATACCAGAAAAAAATATTTCAGACAGCAAAAATATAAGGCATGGAGGTAAATGCGAGTCTCACAGCCCTCACATTCCACATCGATCAGCTATGAAACAAGAAGCCTGGCATCTAGACTTTCAGCAGCCTGGGAACGTCTTCTGGTCATGCAGTTCTTAGGCCTACACTGAAGACCTTGATAAAGTTGCTTGGGAAAGTCGGTACATTGCTGACTCTGCCCTGGAAGCACACATTCAGGAAGACATGCAATAAATTATGAATTGTTTAAAGGTTCAGGGTAATACAGTGAAGTGACAATCATCCTGAAAGCCAAGGTCTTGCTGAGCAAATCCTGTTCTGGGCAGCAACTCTGCTGACCGACAAGATTCAGAGCTGTCATTACACGATGTTGCTGTTATAGCTCATCCTCTGCTGGGTTACATTTACACCCCAGCTCCCTACTGAAAAGGGGGCACACAGCATCAATAATAAAAGAACAACTATCACTAAATATTATGAAACGAAAGTAACTTCATGAACCCATGAGAAACTGGATAAACCCTTAAGAAAATCAAAACTAATAAGAACCGAGAAGAAGAGTAAGTTAATTTTCCCAATATTGAGTACAAATAAATATATCATAATAATTTCCTAGTGGCACTCCAGGTAAGATTCTAGATGCTATCATTAGTAAAACAACGTTTATTATTTTATTATGTAATACTAATTTAATCATATAATAAGACATTTGCTTTATGCTGTGGTTTGTGTTTTGTTATGCATGTTTTTGTAATTATGAATGCTAATTATTATGAACTAGATATGTTATATTCATTAATCTACTTTATAATGCATTGTAGTTGTGGGTGTGAGAAACAAAATTCAGGCTACTATATGTAAAACAAGAGTATTTTGTGTGACAGAGAAGTCTCAGAGTAGAGGCAATATCATGAGTTCTATGATATGAGTGTTCTAATGAGATACTCAAGAATATTTCCCTGAAGGCAACTCTTACCATTAATTTGCTTTTGTCATTGGTGACTTTATTTTTAGGCAGCTGTCTCCAGCCACAATTATTACTAAGTGAACAAATTCTTTTCCTTTCACAGTATCTGTTGTACCTTTTAGATTTTCATTACTCTTTCTGGGTCTCACACTAATGAGGTAATACGATGTTTGCACATGTGGGTCTGATTTATTTCACTTACCAATATAGTCTCTGGCTGCATCTATTTAGCTACAAAAGCCTCAAATTTATCTTTTTCATAGCTGAATGATACTCCATTGCATAAAAATACCGCATCTTTTTGTCCATTCCTCAGTTGATGGGCATTTGGGTTGTTTTCAAGATTTAGCTATAACAAATTGTGCTGCTATAAACACGGGTGCACATATATCGCTGTGGTATGATGATTTCAAGGGAAGAAAAAACTGGGGTAAGGAAAAGGACAAATGGAAGAAAGAAAATAATAAATTTAGGTTTATATGCAGAATAGTTTGAATAATTGTGTTGTTCATTTCTGCTGGTCTTTTGAGAGGAGCAGTCAATGCTTAAATTTCTTTTCTTACTCTGATTTTTATTTTCTATTTTTGAATTTCTTATAGCTTTTTTATTATTGTTCTTTTTTCTTTAAACGAATCTTACACATTTATATCTAGTACTCTGAACAACTAATTTAAAGATAGCATCACGTAATACAGTAACCATTGTTGAATTCCTATTACTTTCTTTAGTGTAATCTGGCATCATTTTCAATGTTATTTTTTCTATCACTCTCTTGTGTTCTTTAAAAAAAATTTGAAATTATTGCTAAATGACAACTAGTTATACCATGATGACATTGTTTCCATTTAAACTTTACTTTTGAAACAATATTTTTATATGGAACTCTGATAAAATTAATATCAAGGATTTCAGGGCCAGAGAGGTAGCTTAGTGGACTAAATGTCTGCTTAGGCAGGCCCAGGGAACAGGGTTTGATCCCTGGCAACACATGCCACGCCAGCCCCACTCCTGGGTGCACTGAGCTGGCCACAGAGTCAGGGTGTGGTGGCTCATATCTGTAATCCCAGTGCTGGAGAAGCTGAAAACGAGAGGCTCACTACAAATCTGAGCTGCATGCTGAGAGCCTGTATTAAGTACATTTTAAAAATAAAAAAATAAGGATTTCAATGAGGCAATGAGTTTAATGAAATGACTGCAATGCCATGAGAAATTCATATTCATCACACATACTGCTAAAGCTCTGAGTAGAACATGCCTACCTTAAATTACCTGGCTTAAATTTTTTTTAATGTATTTGGTACAGAGTCTCAATACCCATCTCAGATTCATAGTGCTCCTGTTTTCAGCCTCCCCAGCACTGGGAATACAGGAATGCGCCACCATACCAGGTCCCTGTGCTTGGCTCAGTGCACTACGGGATGGGAACGGCGTGGCATGCTGTGCTGGCAATTGAACCCCGGTTTCTGTGCTTACCTAAGCAAGCACTTAGTCCACTGAACTATTTTGCCAGGCCTATCACATGGCTTAAAACTGAGGAACGAACCATCACCTAAAAATTCAAGGTGATTTTTTACAGATAAATAGCACCTAGGTAGGCAAAAGGGTAAGCCCTCAACATAAATGGTGACCATGGGAAAAAACAAATATTAACACAGCCTCTAAGAATAATAATGTATGTCCTATTTAGAGTGCCTTAAATGCTATTGCCCCTTTGTTCAATTTTAGACAGAATTTATTGGCAAGCACTTTGCTAATGTTGTCCTCAATTAGCAGAATGGAGTTCAAATTATCAAGATCCTGGATTCCAATGCATCAATTTGTATTATAGCCATGCTTACCAAACTAGCTCTCTAATGAAGCCAGTATATTTTCCAGCCAAATGAAAGACTAGACCACAGAAACAGAGCCTGTAGAAACGTGAAAGAGTTGGTGATTACTCAGAATAAACAGAAATAGCAGCATGCAGCTGGCAGGGAGGAGTCAGAGATGTACTGACATAACTTTGAGGCAAAAAAATGTTTCCATAGAACTATCTTACTATGACTAACGTATAAGAGGTAGAACTTCAAAAGCAAAGGCATTGCGGAAAAGTAGAGATTGCATAACCGAGACAGAATGGCAGTTTCCAATAAGTATCTGCCTCAGAACACATACTGCTTTCTTCAGCCTCATCCTCCAATATGATACGTTAAAACAGGCTAATTTTACACCCCTGGGGTGCACTGAGGCAGCAACTGAGACTGGGTGTGGTGGAGCCCATCTCATAATCCCAGCATTTGGGAAGCTGAAAACAGAATCACTACGAGTTGATTATATGCAGTGAGACCCTGTAGACCTTGTACTAAATACATAAAAAGAGATAGGAACAAAATATTAAAAATAAAGCAGGTTAATTTTAGATAACTTGAAGATGAAAGAAAGGAGATGAAGATAAAGAATTGAGATGTCACGTACACCTACCAATTCTTCACGAGGAAAGTAAGCATAATGTATGTAAACATGTACTAATAAGTAAAAACTGAAAAAATATTAAGCTACTGGCAGATCAAGGAATAATCTATGAGGAAAGCACTGCGTGGACTTAGGTAATGTGCTGTCTCTCAACTAAATCAATATGACTAGCAAAAATTTATTTTTTAATGTATTTATCACAGGGTCTACAGGTTCTCACTACATAGATTGGACTCTAGTGATTCTCCTGTTTTCAGCCTCCCAAGTACTGGGATTATATGAGTTCGCCACCATGCCCAGTCTCAGTCGCTGTCTTGGTGTGTTCCAGGGGTGGGTCCCACACAGCACAATGGGGCTCAAATCCCGGCATTCTGCCTAAGCAACCGCTTTAGTTTGCTGAACTATCTGGCCAGCCCCACAACTAGCAAAATTTCATGTACAAACCTCAGTAATCAAAGAAGAGTTCTGTTTTTAATTTTAAAATAATATTTATTTATTTATTTATTTATTTATTTATTTATTTATTTATTTATTTGGTACAAGGTCTTGCTATGAAGCTCAGATTTATAGAGATCCTCCTGTCTCAGCTTCCCCAGCACTGGGATCACAAGTGACACCACACTGAGTTTTAAGGTTAGCAAGGTTCGCCCAAGATTCTGGGGTGGCATGGCACTTGGTACCAGGTATCTAATCCACATCCTTGTGCTTTGCATTTCAGACAGGCAAGGTTAAACTTTAAAATGATTTAATAGAAGCACACAGTTTAGATTGCTTGAAGCTAAAGCAAATAAATATCTGGATGTTTTAGTCACATAAATTCTATTTGTAACTTCTTGTGTTTGTTGTATATTGCATTTTCACATTGAAGTTTATCAAAGTAGTGTACAGATATGTGTATGTATCCATGTGCATTTGTGTAGAATATTGTCCAAGCTGGTCAGTGTGTAACTCAGAGTTTTAGAAGCATAGTATTGAAGAGTACTTTACAATCTAACTTAAAACTAGTAAGAGATGAAAGATTAAGCCCATGTTCTCTCGTTTAACAGGTTTAGCTGTCTTATTTGTACATCTAGCATAATCCTTTCAAAATGGTCAGAAGCAGAATACTATAACAGATTGTAAATGGTTGCTCATATCAATTTAGCTAAATACTTGTAATCTGTCCAAGTCTTATGTAATAGAATATAACTGCAAAACGGTATGAGCCCTCCAGAGTTTGGAGGACTGCCATGCATCTAAGTCAGATTTAACAATCAGGAGGGTAAAAGAGAAAATCCTCAAATAGTCGATTCCTTGCAAATACATGCAAATTTAATCAGGAACCAACGGCCTCAATGATTACCTGAACAACTGTTAGACATTCATATTTTCAAGTTCCACTTAGGACATACTGAGTTAGAAATACAGAGATGTAACTCTACATTAGATATCTTAAGAAACTCTACAGGTTAATCTGATAAGCAGCAGTGCCTGAGAAACACTATTTTAGATTTTAAAAGATTTGACAGCAATGGTTTGAAGATAGTTGTTTGAAAAGAGAGTCTTTATGCTTGCCCATCTGGATGGCGCCACTGAGAAGCCCAGCGAGCACTCAACGCAAACAGCTGAAGAAGAGTCCTTGGGGCTCGTCTTGGCTTCCTTTTGAGCATGGAGCACAGGGAGAAAATAAATCTTTGCCTGTGTCCTGCATGGCCTCAAACACAGAAGAAGTAGGAGAAGGTTTTGGAGTGTCTGAAAATAGGAGCAGAAATATTGAAAAGTTCTAAAACTCAGAGGAGGAAGATTTGGAGTCTGTAGGCCTCTGAGATGTAAGATCAGCAGAACGCATGCATATTTCAGCACCAAGCAGAGACACCCCTCCTTTTCTTTGTGGCAACATAATCTATAACATTCTACATTCTGCTTCACCTGGAAGGAAAGTTCTAGAAAGAGGATTCTCATGGTAATTGAGCTACTTTAAGCTAGTAATATTTCCAAAATGAAATCTTAAAGCGTTTTCATAAATATAAAAGTACAGTAGCTATGTGTTTGATCCCAGTCCATAATTATTTGCTTTAAACATGGCACCATTGGGCTGGGAAGATAGCTCGGAGATCTAAGTGCCTACCTGGCAAGTGCGAGGACCCAGGTTTGATCCCTGGCACAGCATGCTGTGCCAGCCCTAGGCTCTGAGCTGGCCGAGGAAACAGCATGGTGGCTCACACCTGTAATCCCAGCACTGGTGAGGAGGTTGAAACAAGAGGATCAGTAAGAGTCTGAACTGTGTAGTGAGACCCTTACCAAATAAATAAAAGACTTTTTGTTTAAAATGGCACCATTAAATTATGTGAAGTGTTTAATGAGGAAATGGTTCTCATGATTATGTTTTTAACTTGAAACATATGCCTCTTAGGCAGCTTTTCACAACTGTGACGCATATTTAAAAGGGGGAAAGTTTAATTTGATTCAAAATTTTAGAATTTCCCATATGCCATCTCTGGGTCCTATTGCTTTGGGTGTGTCGCGGCACAATGTTACAGCAGGACTGCGTGCCAGAGAAAGCCTGCTCACTTCACTGCATTCAGGAAACAGAAGGATGAGCTAGGACAAGGCCAGCATCCCAATATTCACTTTAGGGCCCCCTCCCAGTCACCAGCAGGCCCCCCTTGATTGGTTCCATGACCTCCTAATGACATCAATGGCTGCAGATCAATTGTTTATCACATGGGCTATGGAGGATAGTTCATATTCAAGCTATAAAATCATAGCCACATGCTGATTTTAGCAGTGCCAATAACTGCCATTCGTGAAGTGAAAATTGTGTTTTAAGCATTATCTTACGTGTTTTCCACTCGTTACGTGACATAGACCACAAAGCTATGCAGCAGATGTTAACATACCAGAAATGTGAGAGAAATAACAGTAAGTAGCAGAGATCACACCAAGCAAAATGCAAGCACAAATGTTTGTTATCACACCTCAGATCCTATGGCCTAGACAATGCCAAGGTTTTAGCAACCAATATGCCAAGAATGTAAATAGTATAGATTAAATATTAAATAAGGTGGCAGGTCTACATTATACGTACTAGCAAGTAAATTATATGTAGTGATTAGATAAATACCAATCAATGCATATATATTCTCTTCTGACTTAAAGAGGCTTTACATAAGCTCCTCATCTAAATAATATCCCCTTCTATCATCTTCATCTCCTTAACCCAATACACACTCTCATGACAATTATTTTTTACCACATGACATGTACTTGCAGGTAAATTCACTTGTCATTTCTTGCCCACTCCCGTACAATTTTCCTGAGAGCACAGCTTGACTCGGGCCTATTATTCTTAGTGCAGGGCTTCTAGTGATGACTCAATAAAAATCTCCTTCATAAAATATTTCTAAGTAAACAGTATTCTTACAGTTTTCAGAAACATAATTTTTTTAGATAGTTTTAAATGAATACTCACCCTCCCATGATCCATCTTCATCTATTACACAGACATTGAATGCTAACAAATCATCTAACAGTATTGGCTGTAGATTTTATGGAGACATTGTTTAAATGTTTTCCAAAGTACTAATATATGTAGATTTTTTTAACTCAGTTGACTATTGGCTCTACCCCATGTGTTTCTTAACACTTTTAAAAGTGACTTAAAGGAATTGCTTTAGTGTAAATGTGCAGTGACAGCTCTATGAATTTCTGGAGAAGAGTAAGAAGTAAAAGACTGAGAAGATGAACAAAGAGATCAAGTTGAAAGGAGAGTGGCAGCCTGTATCAAAACATCACCTTTGTCTCTCAGAGATTCATGCCACCCTCTGGTGATGCAGGTAGCCCTACCTGGCACCACACGACTATCAAATCTCCTAGTGGCCCCACACTACCTGCCTATCACGGTTAACCCAGCACAGCACAGCAAGTTCTGAGGCAGGGAGCCAATTGCAACAAAAATACAACTTTGAACAACAGTGCAAAATGAAGGGCTTTAAGATGGCAATCTTGCAATCCAGTAATTTCCAGGGACCTTTTATCTCAGCAAGCTGGGAAGAAATTTCATTCTAATTTGTTTTCACCTAAGAAAGACATCTTGTTGGCACCAGGAGTTCTCAAAGTGTCTGCCAAGTCTGTGTCAGTCTTGGCACATTTTCAGTGATGTGCTATAGAGTGTATTAAAAGTGATGCTACAAGAAAGCACCCATAATCACTCAAATCTCGTTGCTAATGAACCAACTGAAACATAAAGACCTGATTGGCTCTAGGTGATTTCATGTTTCAGCGCTAAGAGTGAATACAACAGCCAAAAGGAGTCTCCATTTCATTCACTCAGCTTGCAGAAAACACATATCAATTTGAGCAGAACTTCCTGCTTTCCTGCCTGCCTGTTTTCTTGCCTTCCTGTCCTCCTTTTTCCTTTTATCCTTTAATATTTCATGTTGATGCCTTTGTCATTTTGTTATGTATTGCGAATCAAGCAGGTGATTTTGTTCATGTGTTGTTTTTGCTTTAATCATAACTTTGGGGGGCTTTTCATGAGATGAGTCTTATTTTATGAGTGTCCTCAAATAAGTCAGAATACTCAGAGTGGCAGAGAAAAGACAAGATTTTGTCAGCTGTTTTTCTTAGACTCAGAAAATAAAACTCAATAAAATGTTTTTTGGATCTCTACACAGATTTGAAGTAAGAGGTAAGACTTATGCTTACCCTAAAATGTAGTTGTTTCCTTGCATTCAGATAGTGAGTACATGCAGGAATCCACTTACACTTCAAGAAGGAAATTTTCATTACTATATTCATGAATATAGGAAACTATGAACAGCATCATGGTTTGGGAGTTGAGAACAATACAAGACATATTTTATGAGATTTGGTGTATAGTCACCCAAAGAATCATATACAAAGAGTGCAGGAAATCTGACCACACTCTGAAGACTAAAGAAGCCAGCTGAGGGCCTGGATCCTAATATCCTGTATGAGTCCAGCTGAAGACCTAAAGCCTGTAACAATGCCTCCACAAGTCCAGTTGGAAACCTAGAGCTCCGAGCAAGGTCTCTTGCAAGCCTGCATCATGGATCTGCACTGGAAAGCTCCAAAAGTCAGTGGTAGAAACTAGAAAGTCTATACCAGTGGGATGAAGGGTCTGTGCTAGCAGGCTGAGGGATCTGAGCTGGAGGTAGGAAGCAAAATTCAAGGTAAGCACCAGAGCTCCTCCAAAGGTACCACAGCCAGCCTCAGCAACAGTGAGGTCCTGAGCTCTCCCAGTGATGAGGAAAGCTGAGTTATCATCAGGAAAGCCAGTGAAACAAGCTTCTCCAGGAGACTGAGAAGTGAACCATCTCTCCCATGGGAGCCAGGCAGCAATGCTCAAGGTGAGGACCAGAGCTTCCCCCAATGTGAACCGCAGCCATCCTTGCTCAGAAAACAGGGTCCTGAATGAGCCCTCAGATGAGAACAGCCAAGTTCATCAGGAAACTCAGCATGACAAAGTTCCCCCAGCAGAACAGCCCAAGAAAGCTAGGAGTTCCCCAACAGCTCCCAACAGCTCCCCAATAGCTTCTCCAGTTCTGCCTCTTACGCTGCTGGCAACGACCCTCAGGTGAGCCTCCCAAACCCAGCACCATGTGAGTTCAGTCCTGCTACATGTAACAAGTTGACCAGCAGTTGGCAGCCCACCACAAAAACAAATGAACACCAGAGAAAGAAATCAGAAACTCATGACTTTCCACAATAATACGAGAAGCCTATCAGAGACTTCAAGAAAAATAGAAGACAAAGGTGAATGATTTGTCACTACTTCAATATCTTGTCATATTGGAGAAAAATAAAACTTTTTTTCAAAATAAGGCTACTCTCATTTTATGTTAATAGGTATGCTACAGTAATCTATTAGCGTTCCACAAGCCTTACTTGTACTCTATTTCCTGAAGTATAGAAAGGGCAATTATATGATACAGAGCTTCAAGGAGAAATTCTGAATCACAGTGAGGATCTGGGATAAACAGCAAGAGAAGCAGAATATCTGAAATTGTGATGATAGAGTATTGTCTGTTTAGACAACAGATCCTGCCTGTATCTTTTACTCTGCTTAACTACTACAAAGACAACAACACACAGTGTATCAACTATTCTAACTGTCTTACTAATCTGTTTTGAAACTTGGTTTCATATTTTTCTCTTTAAATAAGCAAACAAATACATAAATAAATCATGACTCCAAATTAAGAAAAACATTACCTCTAAAGAAATGAAGTGATGCTATCCTAAATACTACATTGTCACTTCCCTGTGACCATTTTAAAGATGTTCATTTTCATTTATAGATTATGAAAAGAAACACTCTTCAGATTGTTTATGTATTAAAAATAACATGGACAAGCAGGCACAATCAATTTACATTATATCCAAAGTATCTCACTTTTAAGGTATACTTTCATGCAAATGAACACGTAGTCTAGAATTTCATATAATATAATATAATAAATGAATTGGAATGGTTCTTTGTTAATGAACCTGCCTGAACAGATTATTTCAGGGTAAGAAAAAAATTTTTAATGTATTTGGTTGTTAAAGGATCTCACTACACAGCTTGGACTCTTAGTGATCCTCCTGTTGTCAGCCACCCCAGCGCTGGGATTACAGGCATGTGCCACTATGCCAGGACTCTGCCCTGCTCAGCCCGCCCTGGGGCAGGGCTGGCACTGCATGTGGTGCTGGGATCAAACTGCAGTCCCTGCTCTTGCCTAAGCTTGCCTCAACAGGTGCTTTAGTCTGCTGAGCTGTCTTACCAGCCCCTAGGAAATATTTTTATGATAACCTGAAGTAGAGAACACATCATTCCTGGATGTAAATAATAACTAAATTCCCAATTACAGGATCAGATGACTGTCTGAGAAAGAAAAACATTATCAGTTCAGCATAACTATTTGATTATCCCCACAGAGTAAAGCCTTATTTTTTATGCAAAATGGGTTGCATTTTAGGGAAGCACTGTTGCACAGAAAATGCATTAAAAGAGCTCCTTGGTATATGCTTAATATTTTGGATTGTTGAGTTTTGAACACACTATGATGCACACAGATGTGCTACAGATGATTAAAGATCAAGAGCTTGCAGACTGAGAAGTCAACAGGCTGACAGGAAAACTAAGAGAAAAGCAACCTCTTCTTCACAATAGGAGGTTCGAGGAGCAGAAAGAGAAGCGATATTTTAAGCATCACCACACCCAATCCAACATTTTGATTACAGAGAGCAACAGTGGACTTTATAGTTTAACAATAGTGTTTGTGAAAAGATCTATAATGTTTTTTAAAAGTGATGTTGTATAAGAAAGTGGACGCCAGCACCTGTGAGAAGGTGAGAATAGGCAATGAAAATGAGAAAAAATGTGTGCTTGCCGACTGAACAATACGCTTTCTGCGAAAGACTGGAAAATTATAGCATTTACTGAAAGTGCTACTTACCAAATTTTCATAGATATTTTTTGAAAAGAATGCTCTAGGTGTACCAAGGGAATATTTTAATTTTAAAGATATTCTGTATATTTTTATTTTAGATGATGTGACTCCCACCTTGAAATGGCTGAGATAAGCTTTTTAACCTGTACCTTTCTATGATCTAAACATCATAAACTTGAGACACCAAACTTACTATAGATGTCATTCACTGTTAATAAGGAACACAAAATGTTTGCATCTACTTGTGTTCTCCACAATATTCAGAGGAATAGCCATGGCTAGAAAACTGTAGGATGTCCAATTAAAGGATACAATAAAACTCTAGTGAAAGAAATGTAGTGTAAATTTACTTGCGTCATTAAGAAGCAGACCAAGTGTCTAGAATATCAGGGTCTGGCTAATTCCCATGTTTCTGACTTCTTAACATTAAGCTCAATTCTGCTATTCTTTCGAGACCCCAAATTCCTTCATACCAGCAAGGATGTAATTCATAGCAGGTCAGCAAGTTCTCGTTGTTACCAGGAGCGCAGGCCAGATAAAGTAACCGAGCTTTGTGTTGTTCCTCTGAATAGATCCGCAACTGCAGACTGTCACTGGTCCCCGCACTAAGGCTCCTGCTTAAGTTCCTTGACTGCTTCTCCAGTCCAGTCTGTCAGACTGAACCCCTGCTTTATTTTCAGCCTTCCCACTCTCACCATCCCAGAGATTGCAATTAATCTCTAATGTCTGCAGCCTTTTACTTTGTGCAGGTTTTTTTTTTCTTTTCTTTTTTTTTTTAGTTTACCTGTCCTGGTATCTCAACAGCAACATCTCCTAAATTGTTCATGGTATGCTCCACTCATCTGGCTGCCAGGGATTTCTGATATTCGTCTTGGAAAGGCCCTGACAGCAACCACTAGCCTGCTTTTGTCTTTTGTCGTATGTTCTCTGGATACCATATCTTGGCTGGTAACCTAAATGGCATTTAGGGGGAAAGAAATCAGAGACTCAGTCTTAAAATGGTATTGGACAGCAGTTAAAAGGGCGGTTCATCCAAAGGTGGAAAATTTAAACAAACAACCAACAACTGCAAAATGAAAACCTCTTAAGCATGCTGTACAAAAAGTAAAATCTCAAGGCACAAGGACTGTTGCAGATTTTGAAGAAACATCTGAATATACAGTATTAAAATGGACCAGTGTGAAGCTACCCCCAGTCATTTAAGTCTTTAAACAGAGACATATTTACTACAGTCCCTCCTATTTGTTTGCCTATGACTCTAAAGTGTGGGATTGAAACAAATCACAAACATGTACTCTTCTGGGCTGGTGAGTTAGCTCAGTGGACTAAGTGCCTGCTTAGGCAAATGGAGGTACCAGGTTTCCATACCCAGTACCACCTGCTGCACCAGCCCCACCCTCCAGCATGCCAAGCTGGTGACCAGAGTCAGGGCGTGGTGGCACACACCTGTAATCCCAGCGCTGGGTTG
>NW_004524623.1:11639135-11640815 GCF_000260255.1 Octodon degus
TCTGTTCATATTTAAGTTTTAGTTCTTTTTTTTTTTCGGAACCGGGGATTGAACTCAGGCCCTTGCGCTTGCCAGGAAAGCGCTTATTCCACTGAGCCATCTCCCCGGCCCCTGTCAAACTGTCTTTTAGTTCTTTTTTTTTCATATTTATGTTTTAGAGCATTTTCTTTCCATCTATATAGTCTTCTAAATTCTTTCAGTGGAAGTACTTCCCACAAACCAAAGAGATATGGAGAAAAACCCATGATATTATATATATATTGCTGTCTGAAGGAATCAGAGCTATCAATTTTGTTACAAAAACTAGGAAGCCACTAGGATATGTGCCCATCTGTTGTTCAGCTGCACATTGGAGACAATGATGCAGTGAAGTGGGCACAGGCCCTGGCCAGTATTAATGTAATAACAATTACCAGATCAAACGAAAAGAAGCAGATTAAATGAAAAGATTTGAAAAGCTAATGGAAACACATACCACGTGATAAAGAAAATGTTCCAGTGTACTCCACACAAACGAGACAGCCATCAACAAGACATAGTTTCAGACATCTCTTTGGAAACTTCATGCACAACAGATACTAGAAGAAGAAACTTAACAAGGAGAACATACAGCATCACAAGAATTTTAGCGGGCTGGGAGATGGCTCAGTAGAATAAGCACTTGCCTGGCAAGCGCAGAGTCCTGAGTTCATTCCCCAGTACTGAAAAAAAAAAAATTAGAAATCATCCTAGGACCTCAGTACATGAATTTAGAATGTTATCTACAGACACTGGAAACATTAATTGCACAACTATTTTCAAATATATGCAAAAATGCAATAAAAATACAAAGTGCACTTCACAGCAATGAAATGATGTAGGGGGACAGACTGAGCAGCGCTTATCCAGATACTGAAAATCTGAAATGCTTTAAAATCCAAAACTTTGTAAGTGCAGACAGGATGCCACAAGGAGAGAATTTCATAACTGGCCTCACAGGACAGACTGCAGTCAAAATATATGTTCACTGATAATTTTGTTTAAAATTCCGTTCAGTCTACACATACAAAGTGTATCTGAATCATACATGTACTTCTTGTATAGAACAGTTCTATGCCCAGGTACTTCATTATACATATAGAAATATTTGAAGATCTGAAAAAATTTAAACTCTAAAATACTTCTGGTCGCAAAAGTTGGGATGACAATTATTCAACCCACAAAAGCAATTAATGTAGAATTTCAAAATGCATATTGACTAGTATACATCTATTGTTGAAATCCAAATATATATATTCAGAAATTTTATTTGCAAGTGATTAAAGAGACAAAATAACTAAAATATAAAACAAAGTGGGGAGTCTTCTACTATATTTCAAAGACACAGAAAGAAAATACCAGAAAATAAAAGCTAAGAATGTGACTCTAAACTAAAGTGCTCAGAAAAATAGATGACACCTTACCCAGAAAACTATGAAATTCCTGAACAACAATACATATGCAATTCCATGGGGAAAAAAGACTATACTAGGAAACTCAAGTTGGAAGAGACAGTATTTACAAGCTTCAATAATTTGTTTATATTATATGCTTAATCCGCAAATTGTCAAAACATAAGAGCTGGGCAGGCCAGATAGCTCAATGGATTAAAGTGCCTGCTTAGGCAGATACAAGGACTGGGGGTTCCATCCCTGGCCTGCC
>NW_004524623.1:11641365-11655748 GCF_000260255.1 Octodon degus
TTGGGAGGCTGAAAACAGGAGGATTATTATGAGTCTGATCTCCATTGTGGCACCCTGTAGACCCTGTGCTAAATACATTAAAAAATTATCATATTGACTTGTATCTAGGCATAGAAGTTGTTCTTTGGAACATGCATGAATTACTGCAATCCTTGAATGTAGTGTGGGTTTATTAACCTGCGAATATATTTAGGTTACTTACTTAATGTTCTTCACAATTTAAATGCTCAAATATTGAGGAACATTGAAATATAATATTTATAAAACTTAGCGTGTATATTTATGAAGTTATATAAGCAAATCTATTTTAAAATGTGTATCTATATGTTTACATCTTGTAAACTAGTCCATCTTTACAGCTATTTCAAATAGTAATGTTAAATAATAAAGCATATTTACCCAAATAAATGTGAGTTACTAGTTGTTCAATTGTTACGTAGCTTTGTTAGTACTCATGGTAACAAACTAATAAACACAAGCCTTGGATATGAAGAAAGTGTATTTTTTTTTTTAATGAATGAGACTGGTCCAGGGAAAGAGGCAAGTTTTGGAAAAGTGAAAGTTAAGAAAGCCACAGCGCAGGGGGACTGGAACATGAAATACTATACTGTTCACAGAGTCAAGGAAAGGGCGTCTGTAAGTCAGAGAAGCAGAAAGGGCATTGTCTTCAAGAATGCTAACAGTGACATCCACACATTCAATTTAAATATCAGCCTTACTATAATCATGGGTCTTCAAAGAATGTGGGAAAGAAAAGTCACAAATACAATGTGTATTTTCAAGATAACTGGTGAGACACGTCTACAACAGTAAAAATACAAGAAAGGAGAATGACAAATATTTTGGAGCTAAACCATAGACAATTTGGTAAGTAGATTACGGGTGAGTTGAAGAAAAGAATCAATAGTAGTTTCTAGGATTGTAAACTGAGACAATAGATTAGACTAGTTGGGCATTAATTGAAATCAGAGTTAGTAGTCAAGAACATTGATAACCATTCTTTTTTTTTTTTTCTTCTTCGTTTTGTGTATTTTGTGCAGTATCTCTCTATGCAGCTCGGACTCATGGTGATCCTTGTGTTCTCAGCCTCCCCACTGCTGGGATTACAGGCATGTGCCACCATGCCAAGACTCGGTGGCTGGCTCAGCACACACAGGGGTGGGCCTGGCATGGCATATAGAGCCGTGGATCGAACCCCAGTCCCTGTGCTTGTGGATGCAGGCGCTTAGTCTGCTGAGCTGTCTCACCAGACCTGCCATGCCTTATTTTGCTAAATTTGGGTTGACTTTCTTCTCTACCTGAAGATGGCTTTCTTTAATCTCCCAGTGAGGTCCTTGATCAAATATTTGCAATAACATCTTTCTGACTGTTTCATGTTCATGAGCAAAGCTCAGATGAAAATACAGATTGTAGCTACGCAGCAATGATGCACTTTGTGGAAGGTGATAGTTACAATAGTCAAAGAGAATGAAGAAAGAAGGTGAATAAACCTTGAGTCTCTCAATAACATGAAAGGAAGTGGGGGCAAGCACGGATCAAGCTAGAGTAGGGATTCATACAAGAAATCTATGGGATGCAGAGCTATGTCATACATAGTTCCTTTGTGGGAAAAATATGCATGATTTCCTTACTAAGACCTCACAGTAAAATTTAGTAATTATTTCAATTATGAATACAGGAAATCCCTAGTATTATGCCACCACACCCAGTCTCAATCTCTGTCTCAGCACGCCCTGGGGGAGGGGCGGGCACTGCAGGCCAGGGGATCAAAGTCCCCACCCCTGCATCTACCTAAGCAGGCACTTTAATCCACTGAGCTATCTGGCTGGCCCTAAGAATGGTTATTAACAAGAAATCAACCAAGAACAAATGCTGGCAGGCTGTAGGGAAAAATGACCACTTCTCCACTCTTGGTGACAGTGTACACTGGTGATACCACTGTGGAAACCAGTGTAGAGATTCTTTAAAAAAAAAAAAAATAAAGGTTAGAGATTCCATTTGACCCAGCTAGTCTCTTTGGTATCTACCCAAAAGAATGAAATGTACCATGGTGATACATGTGTACTCATGATTTGGGCACAGTTTGTAAATCTTGGCAACAGCCCAAATGCCTATCAATCAATGAACGGATAAAGGAGACATGCTTTCCCATACAATGGAATAGTGTTGCTCAACTATAAAGAAGGATAAACTGGAAACATTTTTAGATAAATGGATACACCTCGAGGCCACACTCTCAAGTGAAATAGCCACACATATATAAGTATCACATATTCTCTCTGGTGTGATAGACCCAAAGCGCAAATAAGGACCAAAATGTATAATAAGTATTGTGAAAGAGGAAGAAAATGTTCAAATGGGAAGGGGAACTAGGGAGGAAGAAGGAGAAAAGGAAGAAAGGGAAAAGATGAGTAAAGAATTAAAAAATGTAAACAAAGATTCTATAAATAAAGAAGGGCAGAGGGGTTAAAGGGAAGGAAGGAGAAGAGGGGAAAGAAAGAAAAATCAAGATATATCATGTACAGATACAAATTCCCTATGATGAACATGATTATTTGTTGACCTAAATGTATTAATAAAGTTAATTAAAAATTTATAAAAGAAACCAAATACATTACATGAAATCTGGTATGAGCATTGTACACAGGTTTTTTCACAATTATAATGGAGTTATATTCTAACACTCAGCCTAGTTTGAGAACATCATAGGTCAAAATGCATTGAGTGAGTCTAACTTACCAACTACCCCTGCTCTGTGGCTGTATGCACACCAGCAGTGGAGTGACTGAGCGCTGCACCCTGGGATGGTGGCCCAGCAGAGCTAGGGACTACCTCACTACATACCACCAGCCTGGGCAAAGATCAGGCTTCCAGTACTCTTCCTACTGGATTGTGACAGGATTTACTGAGTTTCCCACGTGAGACTCAAACTTGTGAACCTCCTGCCTCAGCCTCCCACATGCTGGGTTTACACGTGTGTGCCCCCATACTCCCAGCTCCTTTTTATGTGTATTCTTTAATTTCTGACTTGGAGTAAATGGCAAGCATAATTAAATAAATAACTCAATGCATTTCCCAGGGTAATAATATATGTATTTTTTCCTGTTTTGTATTCTCTGTATTTGTAATGGAATTCAAGTTATTTCTGCTATTTGCTACTCTACTTTATACTGATAAAAAATATTTTCATTCATTTATATAGCTGAAATTTTTACTAAACTGTCAAAGTGAGTGACAAACACCTCTAAAAATTTATTGTATCAAATTACAATGAACTAATTTTCTAATGATTTCTATTTATATGATATTTATATAGCAGATTTTTCTCAAGTATGAAATTTGGAAATATTTTGACATCGAAATATTTTAATATAGATAGCCTTTATTGTGAAGCTTGCAGTTTTGTATACTATCTTGCATTTTTTGATTAGTAAATGTTTTCAGTACATAGTGTTTACTTACAGTGTAGAAAGTAGGTACATCTACACAATAGATCTTAATTATTTTATTTTTTATTTGCTTCCCCTTCCTTATATCTCCTCTCTCCATCTCTTTTTCTCCTTTAAAAAACATCATTCCATTTTTCAGTTATCATCTTTGTTTTGCTCTTTAATTATATTTTGGGTTCCTCCTAACAAACAAACCACCTTGAGTATTTGATCTATTTCATTCTATATTATGGTCTCAAGGCAAATTAATTCTCTTACAAATGAGTTAATCTTTTTGAGAACAGTAATTCTTGAATGTAGCCCATTCTCTTTATTTATTCTTCTGTCGATAGACAGGTAGACTGCGTCCAAAACTTAGCTACAGTAAGTTGTGCTACAATAATAGTGGTGTGCATGCACCACTGTACTATGATGTGTAACTCTTGTGAACAAGTACCTAGGAGAATAGCTGGGTCCAACGGAGCCTGTAGTCCTAGTGTTCTGAGGAATCTCTATACCGATTGTCATACTATTCGTACAAGTGTCCATTCCCAAAATAACACAGAAGTTATCTTTTTGCTCAGAGCCTCACCAGCATTTTTGTTATTTGATTTTTTAGTGATGATCATTGTTTCTGGGGTAAAATGGAATATCAGTACTGTTTTAATGTGCATTTCTCTAATGTTCAATGATGTGGGCCACTCATTCATGCCATTTGTCCTCCTTTTGTGAGGTATCTATGCATTCCACTTGCCGATGTTTTGACTGGGTCTTCTGCTTTGGGGGAATAATATTTTTCTTTATATGTTCTAGGCATTTGTTCTTCTGTGAGGGATAGCTGGCAAGAATATTCCCAGCCTGCAGGTTGTCTTCATTCTGTTCTTTCTTTTGCTGCACAGCAGTTTTGTAGTGATCCGTTTGTTGTTTCTTAGTACTATCTTCTCTGTGGCTGGAGTTCTTTTCGGTAAGAACTTGTGTATGCCTACGACATGAACAGCTTTACCTGTTTGTCTTCTATAAGGTAAGTTGTTCTGTTTTAATATTTACTAAGATTCATTTTGATTTTAGGGTGTTAAGTGGTGACAGATATGGGTCTAGATCCAAATTTTTATGTTTTTATTCCTTTATCAAAGATCAAATAGGGCTGGTGAGATGGCTCAGTGGTCTAAAGCACCTACTTGGAACAAGCTTGGCAAAGCACGGGGACCGTGGTTCGATCCCCCAGCACCGCATGCCAGCCAGCCCCGCCCCCTGGTGGGCTGAGCTGGCCACATACACACACACACACACACACAATAAATAAATAAAATGTTTAAAAAAAAAAAAAAGATCAAATAGTTGTGAATGCTTGGAGTTATTTCTGCATGCAAAATTATGTTGTACTTATCCTCGTGTCTGAGTTTGTTTCTGTACCATGCTGTTTCCTAAAATATTCATACCTTTTCCTTTAAACATTGGTTGCTTTCTTCTATTCCTTTTATAATTAAAAATCCATTCTCCTTTTGAACAGTGAAATTTGCTCAGCAAAATGGCAAACACCTATGACAGTTTTCTGCCATAGCCCCTAGATTTCTCATCTACCAAAGTAATCTACGCTTTTTTCTCTTGAATTTGGACCTGCAGTCATTTGGCAAATTGAATACAGTGAAAGTGATTCTGGGTTCATTTCTAGGTTTTTAGAAACTGAGGATTCATTTAAATTGTAATATTTTCAGCACATGATTTTGCTGTAGGTCAAACGAAAGGAAAAAATTCATGTTTGATATTAATACTTAATTATTGCAGCATCATTCATTGAACAACTGCTCTTCCTCCATGGAATTAGCACTTCAAGTTCTGTCTTTTGACTAGGAAGCCCAGCTTCCGTGCCCTTGGAGAAAGCTAAGTCTCTTGAACAACTACATTGCTGAAAACTCTGAGCCTCCCAACCTGACCACAGATCAATAACATAAATTTCTTTGTGTTAAGCCTCTAAAATAGGATATTTTCTCTAGTATTCCTGTTAGCATTATACTGAATTATTAATTGTTTAATTGTACTTGAATATCTTCCAACTTAGATCTGTGAATCCAAGGAATTATTACCCTTTATTTGTATTTTACTGCTATCTTCATCAGGTTTAATATCAATCAAAGACTTGATACCTTAAACAAGTTGGTTATACCTTGCTTTTTAATTCTCTGAATTCATATAAAATGAACACTTTCTATTTTTTTGTGGCAGCTTGGAAAGATAAGTCAACCTCAGGTCTTCAGAAAGAGAGGAGATATGCTTACTTTTTTGTATTTTTAAGTATTTTTAGATATGCTTATTTTTAATCACAATTCTGCTTGAGATTGCTTTCAAATGTTCTGGAAACTACAGATCTTTTCTTCATTAAGATGTACAAGCACATATTTGCCTAAACTTTGGTATGCAATTTCATGTGTTCATTATGAGTTAAATCAAAAACATCAATCACGGACTACAGGACAGTGTTAGTTGTGTGTCTCCAAGCTCTGTCGCCTTCTCAGAATTTCCTTCTGTTCTTCTGCTTTATGTTCTCTCTTGGTCCTTATATTGCTTTTAGATATGATAAAAGCTTTTTAATGGTTCTAGCTCTAACTTTATTTTATAAAATTTGTTTTACTGTTCAAAAAGTGCCTCCAACGGATATTTTAAGACATTAAAAAATTAGAAGGGGCTCCAAGTCAAAAATGAAGTTACTAACATGTATATCAAAATACAGAAACATAGTAAGGAAAGCAAAGAACTTTTTAAAAATTAAGAGAACTTCAACAAGTTACTGAATAGGATGTTAGAGCCGTCTTCTCTTCCTATAAGTAATCTTAAATTATTTAGTGGCTTATGATGGTGGTGATGTAAGTAAATCATCCTAGAATTTGTGTGGAGTTAACCAGGAGCAAAAGGCACCGTGTTCAGTTATTTCTGTGTTCAACTTCAATCCTTCTTGCTTCTTACATACATACACACACACACACACACACACACACACACACGCATAATGGATTATATCTCCGATGGATAACCAAGGAACCATCAACAAATGGATCCCTCCTGGCTAGCAGAAGTGTTAATTATGAGCAACATGTTAAATTTCTGGCCTCCAGATTTTTGTTTTCTCTCCAGGCAACACTAATCTATAATGTGGCCTCGAGAGTGAGCGTTTGAACCTGGAAACTGCTCACTCACATAGTCCTTCTAGTAATTAAAATCATGTTACTAATGAGCTATTGTTTTGGCTTCTAAAAAAGATCTTAATTCATGGAACATTCCAAATGTCTTTTAAAATCCTTCCTTCGCCTGGGCCACAATCTAGTCAGCTGATACGTCTCTTCCATGATTTTCTTATCTGAAGCTATTCCCTAGATATGGGTCCACTTTTCTAAAGCAGGAAAACTAAGCAGAAAGCAGCCTTTTGGCCCACATTTCTAAGTGGAACTCAAAATGAAGTTCTTTTATTCTGAAAACTCTTTTATTGTTTATCACTGCTTGGAAGTGCCTCAACTCAAGTGTGTGAGTGTGCCATGGGGACTTCTGTAGTGTAAGCCACCTAAAACTTAGGACACTTTTGCAGGATGCTTGACATATTTTTTTTCTTATGCAATAGAGAAATGAAATTGAGGAGCAAAATCACTTGGACCTCGCTTTGAATTTCCTACACACATTTTGTCTTTTATAGTATGAAGCAAACCTGTGTAACAAGGAGCATTAGGAGAAAGTGCAATTTACTGCTAAATCAAGTATTTCTAGGTTTACATGATAATGACTACAGGGGACAGATGCCTGGTTTTTATTTTCCTCTTTACTAATGATTTACTACACAACCTTTATCCATACAATTAACTTCTTTAATTGTGATTACCTAATTTAACTAATGATCATTATGAAATCATAAAAATGTGTATTTATTTTGATCTCACTTAGCCTTTTCTGTTTCTACCTGATGTAAATAAATTTCTAGGAGCTATTATAGTACCACAGATTATATCTTCTCTCTCAAAGTTTTGGCTCAGTTTCTCTTTCTACCTTTGAGAATATTCACTCAAGTGTTTTCTAAGGATGTAAGAGAGGAAGGGTTCTATTCGGTTTCCTCTGTGATACATACTCAGACAGCCCTACCTACTAAAGTTGTAAGTCACAGTATGTTAGTGGATTATAAAGTAGGGTTAGTAGGTTACAGTTCTTTTCCAAAATGAAGTCAATGATCTACTTTTATCTAGTTTCCTGTGTGTTTGCACCTTCTGAGGCTCAATGTCCAATGTATGTATTAAAATAAGTTGAGCCTATAAAGAGCTTTGACATTTTGTTCTTTAGTCTCTGTGTTTTGATATGACATACATATGTGTGTTTAACCTCACCATTCTGGGCTGGCCAAATAGCTCAATGGATTAAGGAACCTGCAAGCAGGGCCAGGGGTCAGGGGTATGATCCCTGGACCTGCCTGGGGCACGCTGAGGGGGCAATTGGTACACACACCTATAATCCCAGCTCTTGGGAGGCTGAAATTGGGAGGATTACTATGAGTCTGATCTAGTGGTGAGACCCTGAACACCCTGTAGACCCTTCCCTAAAATACAAAAAATAAAGAAATCTAAAAAATAAATAAATAAACTGACCATTCCTTCCTTTACAAATATATCTTTGTTTCTTAGGTTATAATCACTTCTATGTGATTATTATTTTTAAATCACTTTAATAAGGAATGTTTGGCATACAGTAGCTGTATATGTCCACAAAACTAACCTATAAATCTATCCATTAACTTGAAATTTTCTTCTACCTTATTTATTTTATTCATTTTCTAAGAATATCTGTCATGACATTTACCTTTTTACCTTTTTTTTTTTTTTTTTTTTGAACCAGGGATTAAACTCAGGCCCTTGCACTTGCCAGGGAAGTGCTTATTCTACTGAGCTATCCCCCCAACCGCCCCAAATTTAAGTATAAGTTGCAATATTGTTTACTGTAAACATTGTAGTATAAAATAGATTTCCAGGAATTGATAATCTTATTTTAAATATCTCTCAATATTTCTCTAATACCCCTGTATTTCTCTGTCCCTCAGCCTTAGGCTAACACTATTCTACTCTGCTTTTGCAGGTTTGGCACACTTAGATTCACCATACAACTAGGAGCATGTGGTACTAGTCCTACATCTGGTTTATTTCACATAGTATAAGCACAGTGTTTTTGAGGGTTATCTGTAATACAATATTTATGAGCGCACACAGTTCAGCCTTCCAACACATATCCTTTAGTTTCCCAGTAGAAACCCAACGAATTCTGCAGTGAGACCTTTAGAATGGATACCTTCAGCACACAGACAAGACTTCTGCATGCCTCCATACCGACTCTGTGGGCTGCTGTCTTAAGCCTACTTGTAAATTCACAAAATAGTGAACACTGATTATCAACTTTGAGAAAGACGGCAAGAATAACGATGGGCAAGGGGTAAGTTCTTCAGTAAAAGATTGTGTCTTCAATAAATGATGCTGGAGAAATTTGGTACCCATAGGCAGATAGTGACATGGAAAATTATGTTAAGTTCTGAAAAGATATCAATTCAAAAGAATTAAAAGGGCTGGCGAGATAGCTCAGCAGACTAAGCACCTGATTGGACTAAGCACCTGCTTAGGTAACTGCAGGGACCAGGGTTCAATGCCAGATCCCGCAAGCCACGCCTGGATACCAAGGAAACAGGTAGCAAAAACAAACACAAATAGGTAGAAATACATAAACCTAAGTACCTTCAACAGCAAAAGGAACAATCACAAGAATAAACATGGAAACTATGGAAGGGGAGAAAGGCATTTTTAGGCCACAGGCAGTTCATCCCTGTATTCCATAGCTTCAACGCTTATTGAACCAGTGTTCACTGCATTTTAAGAGAAGAACTGTTTCAGCACTAGAAGCTTGTGGCCAGTCTTAAAGTAGAACCTGTGTAGTGCAGAACCCCCACAAATTCTTGTCTACTCTCTTGTACTTTTGTGTATTTTATGCGCTAATGACAGATCACGATAAAGGATAAGAATGACACCATGGACGCTAAAAGGATTTTATTAGCACAATTAAAAGAGAATATTGGTACTGAAAAAAACTTATTTTTAATTGCATTTACCTTTATTTTCTTTTTAAATGTCTTTAAGTGCATGTTAGCAATACATAGTGGTTGCCTTCATCATGGGGAGTTGGTATATGAACACATCTTATTTCCTATTCGTCTCTTAAACCTCTCCCTGTACTCTCTTCATCCATCTTTTTGTCTTCCTCCCCTTTGTGAGAGGTGTACTTGCATTTTTGTTTTCCTGTTTATTTATACTTTGTGTTCCTCATTAAGAGAAACCATGCAATACTTAAGCTTGTACTCTTAGTTCCTTTCATTTATCACTATGATCCCAAAGTGCATTTGTTTTACAACTGACTAAAATTTGTTCTTTATGGCAATTCAGCACTTCAGTTTGAATAAGTGTCACATTCCCTTTATCCATCTGTCTGGCAGTGAGTATATATGCTGCTCTTAATACCTGGCTATCATCAAGGGTGTTGCTTCCAAACATGCTATACCTGTATCACTGTAATGAGATGTCTCTAGTTCTTTCGGGAAGATACCTAGAACGGGACTAGAAAAGTCAAACAGGCTTTCATATTTATTTTTTTTGATGAATTCGATGCAGATTTCTAAGGCTTATGTATCCACTGACAATATAGATGGGTTCCTTTGTGCCGAAGCCTCAGCAGCACCTATTACTTGATTTCTAACTGAAGGCCATGCTTTCTGGAGGAAGATGGAATCTCAGTGTTGTTTTAGTTCGTATTTCTCTACTGATGAGAGATATTGAAAAGTTTTCATATATGTATTGACCATTTGTACTTCCTCTTTAAAAGAACATTTAATTCTTTTTACATTTTGTTTATATATTTTCTTATTTATTTGTTACTCACTACACGGCTCAGACTTGAAGTCATGCTCCTGTTTAGCACCCCATGCTCTGTTTCAGGGCAGGCGCAGCGCACCCTGGGGTTCTGGGACTGGCACGGCGTGTGCTACCTGGGTCCTCTGCATTTGCCAGGCAGGCTCTTAGACTGCTGAGGTATAGCCCAAGTCCATGATTTTTTTTGAGTTCTCTGTATATTCTGGGAATTAGTCCTCTGTCCGTCATACGCAGCTTGCCTATTTCCTCTGTTGGTTTCTTTAGCTGCACACAAGCTTTTTAATTTGCTATAAACATATTTGATGATTCTTTTTATTATTTCTAAGGCAATTGGAGTTTGATTTAGAAAGCCCTTGTCTATGCCTATGATTTTAAGAGCTTTTCCACATTTTTTTGTCTTCCAGCTGATAAAATATTTGTTCTAACACTTAGGTTTCTTCATCTATTTTGATTTTAGTTTAAGAAATTATAAAATGATGTCTGTCTAGATTCAGACTTCAGCATGTGAATAGCCAGTTTTCCCAGCACCATTTACTAAAAAGGTTATCCTTTTCTCGGTGTAAGTTTTTAGCCCCTTTGTTAAATATGAAATAGCTGGGTGTGCTTGGGATTATTTCTGTATGATCTAGTCTGTTCCATTGACCTGTATGCCTGTTTCTGCACTAGTAACATGCTATTCTGATGACTGTAGCTTTGTAGTACAACTTCAAGTCCAGAATTATGATGCTTCCCATTTTGATCTTTTTGTTCAGAACTACTTTCGATATTCTGGGCTCTTTTTGACCCATACAAACCTTGTTTTCTTCAGTTCTGTGGGGAAAGCTGTTGACACTTTGACTGTTTTATTATTATTATTATTATTATTATTATTATTATTATTATTTTAAAGAGAAAAACAACAAATAACAAGAACAAAGACAAACAAAGCAACATAAAAAATATGAATGGTACAGGATTTCAAAATGATATTTTCACTGTTCTTGCATTAAATTTGTATATCAGTTTTGGCAGTGTTTCCATTTCTGTCATATTGGATTTGCCTATCCAAGAACAGCTAGTATCTTTTCATATTTTGATGTCCTGCTGAACTTCCCTGATTGAGTACTATGGTTATCATTGTGGAGGTCTTTCACTTCCTTTAAGTTAATTTCTTAGTATTTAGTTTATTATGCCATTGTTTGGGGTTGTGTGTGAGTGTGTGTGTGTGTGTGTGTGTGTGTGTGTGTGTGTGTGTATTTTTAGGGAAGAGCCTACAGAGTATTCAGGGTCTCACTACTACATCAGACTTGTAGTGATCCGCCTGTTTGCAGCCTCCCAAACACTGGGATTACAGGCGTGCGCCATCACACCCAGTCTCAATTGCTGTCTCAGCGCTCCCCAGGGGTGGAGCCAACATGGGGATTGAACCCTCAGCCCCTGCACCTGCTTTCAGGTGCTTTAATCCACTGAGCTAGTTGGCTGGCCCTGCCATTGCGAATAATATTGCTTTAGCAATTCTTTTCTCAATGAGGTCAGTGTTGGCGAACAGAAATACTACTGATGTTTGTGTATTGACCTCATCACCTGCTACATTGCTGACTTTATTAATTGAAAACTTTATTTGAGTTATATGTCTTAATTTATGAGGAGTAAGTCATCAAATGCCCATTTCTCTCTTTGGATGTGACTGAAATTCATGCCCAGTTTATTTTCTCTTTCCACATTTTGCAGGCTCTTCCATGATAAAAGATCCTCATAGCAAAAAAAGGGATGGAGGATGTGGAAGACAAAATGGAAGAGGAAGATTAGGACACAGATTTACAAATGATAACTTACAGCCTGGGAAAGAATTTTTTGAGCAAATTCTTATTGGTATCACAAAGATAAGGAGCTTTTCTAAAGATATTCATGTACAGACGTTTCTCAGTTTAATTAGCAGAGTGGAAGCCAATTAAATCTCCACTTTAATAGTGACAGAAGTTGTCCACTTTTAAATCAAGTTCCCCTTTTTATAATAAGGCTTTTTTTTTAACAAAAGAGCAAATCTTACATTCTCACATTAAGAAATAATCAAATTCCATCAAATAGGACTTATGGGTGGTGTAAACTATAATATTGAAATTAATCATTTAGCAAAAATATTAATTAAATTTCAAGAAAATTATCTAGTTTTCTGACATGGTGAATAGAAAATGGTCAAAATATTGAATGTCTGGTTTTCCAGTAATTAACAATCCCATGAAAAAGGCTTTAGAGGTAAACTTGCAATTATAACACTTTCATTTTACTTTAACTCTGTTCTTCAAAGACATCACTGACTTCATCCTTAATTAATTAGGGTGTGTGCTAATTTTCAAATGTGTGTGCTAACTGAAAACATCTTTTTTAAACAGTAATTTATACAAAACCACAATGTATCTGTTCCACATACATTGTCTTACAGCTCTCAGTTGTCCTACAGTATTAGAAATTACAGTAATCACTCTCTTTTTCTTCACCTCAGTTTCTCACACTCTCCAACTCGTGTTATACCATAAAAATCTTTTAAAAGCTCAACATTCATGAACACTATAAATTGTTTATTGTCGCCAAGCAATACCACATTATTGTGAATATGACAAAAGATCAAATTCAAATCACACTTTCGAAGAATATATATTTCTTTCAACCATTATAAAGTCGAAATTCTTTCCAAGCCATTATAAACCTTGGACTATCTGTATTAGCTTTCCCTATTTTTGCTTGTTTCCCTGTTTGTTCAATGGTATAATTTATGCACATCCTATATTGTCACATGCTACTTTTGATACAGTAAGATAAATTTCTGAAGGTATGGAATGAGAAAATAATATATGCACTTGGAAAATCATAGTTGCTTATAATAATTAATTACAAACATTTATTTTAAAACAAAATTATAAGGAAGTAATCAGATAATTTAAAATATAGTGATAAAGTAAGGAACATGGTTTCTAAAAATATGTTTCTTACATATTTCCAAAATAGTGTTATATTCAAATAGAAAGACGGAAATAATAAATAACACTCAATATTTCAGAAATAAGGTAGCCCAAGCTGGCCTAGAACTCATGGTAATCTTTGTGCCTGAGCCTTCCAATTCCTGAGATTAAGGGCCTATACCACCGTGCCCAGCAAGCTTGTCCTCTTAAAAGGAGCTTTTCTGTGAAAAGATACATATTTTTTCAAGTTCTACAGTCATTTGTATTTACTTTTGTCCGTAATTACTGAGTGAATTGCAAATCTAGTAGAGAGTGGTTTTAACACATAAATACTTAATTCATGTTGTCCTAGGAAGGGAATATCAGAAGTGATAATTCAGATGTGATATTTGCTGTGACTCACAACTAATTAATGAGTCTTTTCAAAGTGTGGGAATAACGTTCTGTATCTCAGATTTATAGTTAAATTTTCTGCCAATTATCTTGCTAACTATACTTGCCATCTAGAAAGGATCCATGTATCCCAAAGATGCAAGAAGTCTATTTCCATCTAATCTCTTCTGTGAGATGAGTGTGATGATTAAGTGTGTGTATGTGATTGCGGGTTTGGTGAAACTCAACATTAAGATTACATCTTTTTTTTTCCAGAAAAAGCGATTGTTCCTTGCAGATAAAAATTTTCATTATTTAAGCGAATTTCAGCCCCTCATGCCTATGATAAAGCAACATCAAAATAGTAGTGAAAATAAATGGAGCCACTAGCACTTTCTTTCAAGGCTTGCATAGATTTTTTTTTCCCTGAAATCTCCCCTCAGTATTAGTATAAAATTCTCATCAGGAAAAATTTATGAGAAAGTAAGCCAGAGGAACAAAACTGACATACACTGTCACACTGGGGTAAGGCAAGCCACGATCCAATTTTCACACACCCCCCACTGTCTTCTGGTGACTTATAAACTCAAATCTTTGCATTAAGATTTCTTATTGCTACATAACTATTTTTTTATCTAACTCCAGAATAAAATCATTCTTAGAAATCACTGAAGAGCAAAATAATATTAGAACAAATTAGTGAATAATT
>NW_004524623.1:11657450-11659231 GCF_000260255.1 Octodon degus
CATCTAATTTGTAGATAAAGTGAATAAATAGATAATGATGATTATGGAAATGTAATCGACATGTACAAATTTCATATTAATACAATCTTCATTGATAATAATCTTTCAAATTATTTTTGATTTGTGTCTTTACATTTTATAATGAATATCTGAGGAATAGTTCCATATCTATGTTCTGTATTAGATTGCATTATTTTATTGACAAATGAAAAGCTTAGTTAAATGTGTTTAAAAATAAAAAAATGTAGAAACTCATACAATAAACAGCAAAGATTTGGGCCAGGCTCCTGGGATGCTCACTTTGGTTTCTAAATGTTTTGTGAACATCTGAGGTTACTTCTATCGCTGCTCAGCCACTGAAAACCAAGTTTGTGTAGGTCCTGCTCTTATGGCTAGGAAATGTATGCTAGCAGAAATGGAGAATAAAACCTTCGTTGTTCCCGTCCAACACAAAGAACTGAACTAAATCATAAGTCCAGAGCAAATTCTGAGCTGTAGATCACTGGTCTAGATTTGTTACACTGGCTCATCTTCAATCTAAGCAAGAGAAAAGTGGAGGCAATTACAATGATTGACTGCGAGTAATTATTTCCTGGGAAACATGTTAGCCTAACTCAATCTTCATGGCTACCACACACTGCTTAATGTGGTTTTAATAACATGAAAATCAGTCTTATTAGAACCGCTTTAGAATTATCAGATATATGAAAGTTGTCAAAGATATAGATGATAGAGGTAGAGATAGAGACAGAGACAGAGATACAGACAGAGATAGAGATAGATGATATAAAAAAAATAAAGATAGATATAATTGCAGATACAGATATAGATATAGATTGAAACTAGCAAGTTTAGCTGGATTTCTAATTACCATTTGACTATCATCTAGTGTAATCTATTTAGCATAATTTCTATCACTAACAACAACTAGAATGATGTCTAAAGTATCTCCTTAACTCTCCAGAACTTGTCATCCTGGGTTCTTGATTTTATTAAGCAATTTTATAAAATATGAGACAATAGTGAAATAGGTAAAACAGTTGAATTTCTTTCCTCTTCTTAACTGCTCACACTGCCAGGCATTGTTTTGTCCCATCTGGGAGAAGAGCACCAGGGCTCTGTTTGCTAAGCAGCCCTCCTGCTTTGGAAATTCAGACGCAGCAAAAGAAAAAAATAAATAAATAAATAAAAAATAAAGGGATGAAGTTTAACAGAAGGAAGAATCTTTATAAGTAAAGAGGAAAGGAAGGGGCGGGGAGAGAAGATGGGTGAGAAAATAGGGTGAGGGGCTCCAAAAAGATGGAGGAAAAGGGCTCTTGTTTCGGGCTACCCCCTCCCCTCCCCCACCTGGAGCTCTCCATGACTGAACTGTCTCCCAGGCGCCATTGCCTAACGTCATCCCTCTCAGTGACCTGTGTGCAGCTTCTTTGAAGCTATTTACTTGCTCTTGAATTATTTTTTAATTCCTGTCTCTCCGGTGGGTATTAGTCATGCCAGGGGCTATCTTATTCATGCTTAACTTAGAGTTAGTAAGGGGCTGTAAGGATGTCTATTGAACTTTATAATGACTCAAGATATAGTATTCTAGAGTGACCACACCCACATATGTATGTGTATGTTAGTGCATAGGTGTGAATGTACACTTGTAGGCCCCAGAGAAAACTTTCCTCTAAGTCAGGCATCCTTCCTGCTCCTTGGCTCTGTACTTTGTTGGAGGTAGGGATGGCCTCTCCTTTATGCACTTGGATTCTTCCTATGCTGCTTGACATCTCTTTCCTTCT
>NW_004524623.1:11659416-11695478 GCF_000260255.1 Octodon degus
CCAACATTAGCTAAAAGATCTCATGATGCCTCTGTTCTATTTTCTTCTCTATAGGCGCTGCCCATACAGTTTCACCACCTATAAATATGCTCAACTAATATTAGTAATCATTTATCAACATCTTACCTAGAGATGAGATAAGTTGATTTACATTAAGATTAACCCATTGCTTTATCTTTCTCATACTTTTTTCTGTTAATTTTATTATTTTACATTTTGAACTTCAATGTTTACACCTGAGTCCTTATCTAAGCATATAAGGAGTATTCAAAAAATAGTGTGTTTAACTAAAAATTTGATTACAGCAAAAGCACATTGCCATTAATGCTCCTTCAAAATCCTCCCCCTCACTTGAAGCACACTTGTTCTATCACCCCTCCCATTTGCTGAAGCTTTTCTGAAAGCCTGGCATTGAATCCAGAAGTATAAGATCAGGTATGGTGTTTCTAACTCCTACACACGCTGTTTCTCCTGAAGTCAAAGCTTTCAAAAAGACAGCTATTTACAAAATTTATGATAGGCAAATGAAAATCAAAGGTAATAACATATCCTATTATTTACTCTTTACAGATTTCTGGAGGCAAAATTTACGTATGACATTTACCAAATGTAAATTTGTAATGGAGAAAGCTGTGTTATTTTTGCTTTTTGTTTTTTTCCAGAACTGGGGATTGAACCCAGGTCCTTATTCTTAACGCACTTATTCCACTGCGCTATCTCCCCAGTGTAATGGAGAAAGTTTTGATAAACTCACAATGGCACAACTGTCACTGTGATCTAGTGATGGATTTAGAATGTCTCCCCTTCCCAGGAATGTGTCTCACATGTCTTCTTTTTGAATCCTCTACTTCACTTCAAGAATATAAAAACAAATAAAAGTGAAGGTACTGAAGAACCCAATTTCTGCATTATAGTAGTTTCAAAATGTTGTTTGAGAACTTCGGTTTCCACAGGATTACTTTAGAAGGTCCAAAAAGTCAAAACTCTGCCTGCACAGGGGGGAGATACAGCAAACTGTAGAGTAAGGTGAAGAAAACCTTGACATTGCAAGTGATTGCCGTGGCGTAAGATATAGGAGTCCATTTGTTCTTTGCATAAGACATGAAAGGGATTGCTAAAAATGCAAAACAGCGCTTTTCCTTCTTTTGGAGAATGCAGTTATTTTATGAAAAATACTGTTTTGTGGCCTTCTAGTAGGCTAAGCACTAACATTGTAAATGAAATGATAGATTCTTGAAGATTGAGTGCCACTGGTCTATTCCCTGCCATGTGCCAACAGCGCCATCAAAGTAGAGGCTGAGAGATGCTGTCTCTTCAACACTTTCTCTTGTAAGGGCTCTTTCCTGGGTTCAGTGAGAGATTCAAAAGTGTTCTTTGCAGCTCTTAAGCACAAAAATAGTGGAGTTAAGCAGGTACCTGAAAATTCTAAATAATGGACCCTACTGGGTGCATAAACCTGGCCATATTGGATTAAATCCAGCCTACAAGATACTCTTTTGGCCAGTAGTGCCCAGTATTTCCTGGGAGCCATATGAGAGCCACGAGGCAAGGAAATCTATTATAGTGAATTCTCCGATTCCATCATACAAGGATGACAGACAGATTGGTGAGGCATCTACAATGAGAGTGGCACTGAGTAAAAGATGACTTGGTTTTGTAAGTAGTTTTCAGACATAAAGATGCATTGTCTTAGACAAAAGAACTGTAGTGGGAGATACAATAAAATTCTCACAGAATTACCTCCTGAGATTTTACTGGTGGACAAAGCATGCTTGATAAAAACTAGAGCAGCTAAGCTAAGGGTAAAAATATTTCCATTTAAAGGTACTAAAGAGGGGCTGGGGAGATAGCTCAGTTGAATAAGTTCTTGCCTGGAAAGCACAAGAACCTGAGTTTAACCCCTGGCTCCATAAAATAAACAAACAAACAAACAAATAAGTAAATAAATAAAATAAAGGTACTAAAAATCCACTGAAGTCCATAGGACTGATTGGGTTAATATGCCAAAGAGGTAAAATGCACAGAGAGGCAAGACATTATTATTTTCTAAATAAATTTAAAAGTTTTAAGTATGACCACTAAACAGGTATGTTTTCCTCCAAAATAAGGCTAAATGAGAGATAAAATGGGAAACATGAGAAGCATAAAATTCATGCTAAACTGAAACTTGTTGAAACATGGTGATTTTTAAGGCAGAATACTAAGCAACTGAGTTTAAGCCCTGTGAAAACAAAAACAGGCTTTCCACAGGATTTTAGAGCTGAGTGCACGACTTAAAGCAGACAATGAAAGCAAATCTACCATAATCTTAGTAGACAGTCTTAGGAAGACTATGTGATCTACAGATAAATTAGAGGTGAAAAATAATCCTCACCAATTCTTTGGTCAAATGTTATTCATTCAGTTAAGGAAATTTTCCCATTTTTTTTTACCTTTGTGGCAGAGAAAAGCATGAATCCCTGAAGAAGCTATTATTTTGACATTGACATTCGATCTCTCTCTAGAAAGAATGGCTATCATGAAGAAATCAACCAAAAACAAACGCAGGAGGGTCTGTTGGGATAAAGAAACCCTGTTCGTGGAAGTGTAGACTGTTAAAATCAATGGGGAGATTTCTGAAAAAGCTGGGATCAGAAGTCCCATTCCACCCAGCTACTCTCCTGCTAGGTATAGTCCCAGAAAAATTAAGAGCATCATACCACAGTGATATGTGTTTCCGTGTGTGTAGCAGCACAATCTGTAACAGCTAAATCAACCCAAATGCCCGTGCACTGGGAAAGAATACAAAAGTGGTATTTTCATACAATGGAGTATTTCTCAGCCATTAAGAAAGATAAGCTTGAGCTTTTACAGGTGAATGGGTGCAACTTGAGACCGCATCCAGAAGTGAAATAAATCAGACAAAGATAGAAACATTGTATTGTATCCTTGGTGTGAGACATCAAGAGTAAATAAGATCTAACCTGTTCATTAGATATTGTGAAAATGGAAGAAATTGTTTAAAAAGAAAAAGAGGTAGGATATGGGAAAGGGAAAGGAAGGAAAGGAAAAGGAAGAAAAAATGCAACTTAGTTATACTATTAATGTCTCTTGGTTCACAGGAAAAAAAGTTTTTGCTAATATCAATGGGTGAATTTTTTGTGCCCATACATTGTCTGCTGAATAGCTACTTTAAAGAAGATATGTAATGTATTAACTACTGTTAGTCTCCTGTCATCTTGTCATGAAATTCTGTTTTACTTTTTTCCTTAAAATTTTTTTTTAGAAAATGACATCCAGTTACAGGCATGCAAGCTCTTTAAAAAATTTTTTTAAATGACATTTTTGACCACTTCTCAAAAGATTTGGATGTAATATATGGTTCATTTAAAGTGCTTTGCAATTTTTTAATTAAATAAATAGGTCATCAGTTTCTATTGCCCATGATTTTGTCACTGAATTGTTCCAGTATTTCTCAGGACACTTTTGTGATTTGAATTCTCTCCCACTTTCACTGCAGACACACAAGCTAGTGTGCCTTCCCTGTGCTGCTTGTGCTAGTTAGCTTTTGTTACTGTGACAAAAATGCCAGAGGAAAGCGATCTTGAAAAGGAAATGTTTATTTAGGCCCACGATTTGGGATGTTCCAGTCCATGGTCCCTCATTTCCTTTGCTTCTGCGCCTGTGCCTAGACAGATCACCAGGGCAGGAGGCTGGGAAAGAAAAAAGCTGCTTGCTCTTGAAAGACTAGAAGCAGACAGAAAGGGAAATAGCCCTGTATTTTGCTCCATCTGGGACCCTGCTCTATTACACAGCGCTGCTCACGTTCAGGTGGGGGGGGGGGTTCCCCCCTTTCGGTTTGCTGTCCAAGGTGCTGATATTCTCTTGAAACACCCCAGAGACAGCCTGAGAAGTGTGCTCTACTAATATCCTAGTCTTTCTTGATTCAGTCCAATTAACAGTCAAGGTCCCTCAGTTTCAAAGACACATAAACAATTGCCTTTCCTTCTGTTAATACTTTTCTCCCTCCCAAATGACCTCAGATTAAAACTATAGTCAATTATTTCCGTTCCCGTTACCCTATAACTACATATTTTTATATTTTACACTCTATTTTCCTCTTTCCTATCAGAATGTTCAGTCACATGGCCTTTTTCCCATAGGTTTATTTTTTATTTTTATTTTTCAAATTTTTGAGTTCTAGGACAACTTAGTTCTTTCTGGTCTCATACCAATAGCTTACTAATTATTATTAATCTTTTTTTCTGGTTTCTTGCCTAATGCATATATTTCCAATATTTTATATCAAGAGAATGTGCTTCTTGTGCTATTTATTTGGCCTTTTCACTTTTAATGACTAAAAATCTTCAGTTGTTAATCATAAAATTACAAACCTTTTTGTAACTTTTCTGACTTCTAACTAAATTATGAAAGTACTTGTTTAATGTAAATAAATGACCTCATATATTTATCTGTGTGTACAAAAAATAAATGGGAAAAATTAAAATGATAGAAAGATTGACAGAAAAACAACTTTGAAGCTCTTATTTCCAGGCAACTTTTCTGGAATCTAAAGGTTTTCGTGTGGACTCCATTATACCATAGTTTACATTGAAAGTACTGCTGATTCATCCATAAAAAGTCTTATGCATGCTTAAAACTGTATTTTGAGGAGAGTCATTGATTCATTCCAAGCCATTTACATTTTTATACAAGTTACTGGTGGACAAAAGCAGATCTTGAAATTAAAGAGACACTATCTTGTCAATAGAGCTGTATCTAATTTTCAATATCTTGAAAATTAGTATATCGTTGGTCATTAAGTCTACCTTTAATAATTTATGAAACTGATACTCTAAGTGACACTTTATAAAAGTTCTAATGCATTCAAAAGTTCATGTTCCTGACCACTAATTTATTCATGTAGCATCAAATCCATCAAATGATATATAAATGCCCTTATTTTGCACTGAAAATTGTATAAAATTGAGCAATGGTATATACTAAAAGCAAATTGTAAATAATGAAAGAAAATATGTTTCACAAAGAGAAAAAAACTTAAGTGTAGCACTTTAGCAAAGTCCAAAATGATCCAATCTGATAATTTTTCAAAAAAAAAAAACTTTGGTATCCAACTTTTCAAGCATTTCCCATGTAACATTTTCTGCCAGGTAAGATTCATTCACTCATGTGTCCACTCAACATGTGTTTATAGTATCCTGTCTATGTGGTTCCAGTATTGAATAAAAGACAAATGTCTCCAACCACATGTACCTTACTTTTAACTGAAAATTATCTTAGAACAGCAGAGTAATTAGTTTGATTTCTGGCTTCATTCTATGAAAGAAAGAAAGAAAAAAAAGAAAGAAAGAAAAAAGAAAGAAAGACAGAAGAAAGAAAGAAGAAGAAAGAAAGAAAGAAAGAAAGAAAGAAAGAAAGAAAGAAGAAAGAAGAAAGAAAGAGAAAGAAAGAAGAAAAGAAACAGATATCTATATCATCCTAATAACTATCAGTGACCATACAGATAGTAGATACGGGAACTAAGTCTAAATTCTTGGGCCTTCCTCAACTTAGAAATCCTAGCATTTATCACTATTCTTTACTACCTATGTAAAATTTGATAAAATATTACTAATTTGTTATGTATGTTAGATGATTACTGTTATGACCATAGAACAATTTTCAATGAACAGCGAATAGGCCCCAGTAATAACAGTGACTGTGAAAGTTAACCTCAGTGGTCCCTTGGGTTGTTTTAAGAAACACTTCCCTGGGGATTAGCAATGCACACTTCTGGCAGTGTCTGAGGGAATCACTGAGGCATGACCCTGGGGATTGCATCTGAGCTCTGGCGCCTTCCTTTCTAGTGATCTTCCCCTGTTCTGCCTGCCAACTTCTGAGGAGTAACAATGTTCCTTCTGCCGGACCCTCTGCCATGACAGTGGCCTTAGAGCCAGCGCATTGTAGACTGACACACAAGCTTTCTTGACTTTCCCTCCTTTATGCTGTGGGAGTCATGCAGTTCTCTGAGCAACAGGAAATATGACCATACAATGAGTTTGTTGTATAAGTCAGCGCCGAAAGAAATGATAAGAGGAGTCAATGAGTATAGCTTCAGAGGTCTCACTGAGATTGGTCTCTCTCCAAGTGAGTCCAGAGCCTCAGAAGCATCTCACATCTATTGAGGACTAAAGGCAGGCTAATTACTAAGTGGACACAACCTGCTCTCTCTATTGACGTCCACCGTTTGCCTAACACTAGGTCCACACAAATGCTAGCTGATAACATCCCAAGCAAGGCATCAAAGAGCAGAGCGCCAGCAGGAGAAGCTCTTATCTGCAGCCTTGAATCCCAGCTTTCTGGGCTTTACCAGTGAGAGACTGCAGCTCTCCCTGGACTCTGTCTATTGCTCCCTGCTCTCTTGGGACATTAACCTTTTGTCTCATCTATATTTCTATAGAATCAAGTGATAATTTCAAGGGAGCTCTGGATAAATAATATTGCCAAAATATGTTTAAAACTCCTTAGGACAGGCCTACATTAGACTGTCTCTCACTAAGTATTTAGAGCCAAGCTTTTGTTCTTTTGCTTATTTGAGGCTTGGATTGTTTCTCCAAGGTTACCTTAACCCACAACAACTGTAGGAGACTTCAAAAAAGTCAATTATTTTAAAGCACAGGAGTCCAAGCAAACAAAATCAAAGTTCTCTCTCTGTCCCTTTTCGGGAGCTTAGAAGGAAATGCATTCCAACTTCTCTCCTAGACTCTGGTAGAGGACATGAACTCTGCACTCCTTGGCTGTGGCATCATAACTCCATGTTCTACATTAGTCATTAGATGAAACTCTGCCTGAGTAATGTGTCTCTGTACAAATTTTCCACATCCTTTCCTTTGCATGTAAGAAAGTCCAAGCTTTCACCTTCTTTTCCCTTATAAGGAAAACAGTTATCACTTAAGCACATCCCTAAGTTAGTATTATCACATCTTAATTTCACTATATCTGTAAAAACTTAACCGCCAAGTACTATATTTAAAGGTATTCTAGATGAAGGTATGGGCATTTATTTTGGGAGGAGCACAATTGAAAACAAAAACAAGTTTAAACAACTGCTTAAAGGCCATGTTTGTGAAAAATACTTGCATTAAACAGAGCCTTGTCAATGGGTTCATACTCTAAAAGGAAATTAAGTTGCCAAGAAATTAAGTTGCTTGAAGAAAGAGCCCAGTCCTTTGTCTCATCTCAAACTTACCTCATTACACTTGCTCACTAACTGAAACGGGAGAAAGTAATCTGGTTATATAAAATTTACGTTCTTATTTTTTCTTCCAATGATACTAGTTGAATTAGTGTATATTAAATAGTAGTAATGTGACTCCTTTATCTATTTGTTTTGAAGCGTTAGGTTTCAGAGAAAAGCTAGAAGAGGAATAGCTGAATTAAATGGAGTTATAATTTTTGGAGGAATCTCCATACTAATTTCTATAATATTTGTGCTAGTTTATATTTCTGCTAACCATATCATGCTGTTTTCACCACCTCCCTGCCAGCATTTGTTGTTTTTGGAATCCCAAGGACAGCCATTTTTGCTGCCATAAACCTTCATTACCAGGTTGTCCGCTTGGTTTCTTTGCACTATATTGAATACCTTACTGAGGTTATCATTTATATCCTACGATGTTTTCCTTTGTAATTCCACAAATAGTTTGTGTCTTTTTTAAGGTTAATGAACATCTTATTAATTAAATCGCTTATCTATTTATATTGTCTTTGAGCTCATTAACCACTCCCCCCCATATTTCTCTCTTTAATTATTTCTTCAAACATTTAAACCATTTAGTTTTGTAACACTTTGCCTGGAACTCCCTCCAATTCAACATATTTGGGAGCAGCTTGTTGCCTGATTTTCTGAGGATTTTGTTCTCTTTACTGAAAGAAGAAGATGAACAAGAGCAGATAACTCTGTCACTACCGTGAAGGTCTCTTTGGCTTGCAGATGTCTTCCTGTGAGCTGAACTTGCCTTTGGTTTGGTCCAGTGTTCACACACCTATTCAACTTGTTCAAAGCAATCTGAATCATCCGAATCATCCCGGCCACTGTGTTGTAAAGAGTCAGCAACTACTGATTATATCAACATCTGAAGAAGTGATCACATGCCAATCATACAGTGGAACATTTGTTTTCAACATTTCACACTTTTTGCCATAACCCAGGAAGATGATGAAATAATACTGATGAAAAGGAGCTGGGATGTAAAATAGAAGGCAAGGAAATAGGAAGAAAGTAAAAAAGTACTTCAGGAAGAATGAAAAGAAAGAGACACCAGCTAATGAAAGGAAGGAAAAAGAAGACTTTGGGTATGCTATTTTTATATCTGGACTAAAGGAAGAAGCACAGGGATCTGAAGAATTATTTATGGGCCAGGGATACTGCTCAGTAGCACAAGCTTCTTCCTGGCAAGCACAAGGTCCTGAGTTCAAGTCCTAGTACCAAAAAAGCAGAAAAAATGAAAGGTTCTTTGCAGGGGCAGGAAATTGAAAAAGAGAGAAGAAAACCAAATCAGGGATTGCAGGAAGAAATGAGAAAATCAGATGCAATTATAGTGGTACTAATCTTGGGATTGAACCCTTCGTACATCAATTTTTAGTGAGGGTTAAACTGACATGTCTAAGAAAGACACTCTATAAGTAAGCTAAAGTCACAATTACTTTTATTCACCATTTCAAATATACATGCAGCAGGGGACACAGCTCAGCAGCAAGGAGGCTGCCTTGCAAGCCTGAGGTAGTGTGGGCAATTTTTAGTACCAAAATAAAATAAATAAATAAATAAATAAATACTCCTCCTATATATTTTCTGAGAGAGAAACACAAAATGAAGAGGAAATATAATGTGAGGAGAAATGAAAGTAACACACACACTACGGTGTAGTATTAGTTTAATTCAAAAGCAGCAGAAAAGGAAGGCGAGATTTGAGAGCATGTGAGAGACAAAGCAGGGGAACAGAGGAAAGAGCTTACGTAGAAGATGGCTGAGGGAACAGGGCATTTGTGCCTGGTTGATGAACCACACCGAGAACTCTTTCCGCTCATCCTATGGAACAATCCTTGATGGAACTAGGTGAAGAACCAGCCAACCATCTTACCCTGCTCTTCAGGGCGTGCATTTTCTTGTGACATTTTAGGAACTATGTACTTGATTTGAAAATATTACTTTTCTATATGGCAGTTTCTGAGTCAAGATTCTTTTTCATATTTTGCTTATATTGGCCCTAAAAGCTTGCTAAAATGTTATTCAAATCACAAAATTTACAAAAGCATATGATTAATGCTAACGTAGGGGAAAATGTGTTAAGCAGACACACATGCCGTTCGATTTTGTACATGAAGTACAAAGTGAAAAGTTTCATGTTGATGCTGAACTCTCCAGTAAAATACAGAAAGCATAAAGACATTATTTAGAAGCCGCAGGATGATTTACAGAAAAGAGAAAAGGAGATGGATTTGAAAATGGGCTTCATTGCTTCTGAAAGGGTTGTAGAGGACAGGAAGTGGCAATGAGGATTGAGGGGAAGAAAAGAGTATCATCGTCTTTAGAAGAAAACAAGAGTTTATTTTCTAGTTAAGTGCGTCAACTTTATAGAGAAAATATGCAAAAATCGATTTTATGTCTATTTTCTTATAAAAGCTGTCACCTTATTCTCAAAAGTGTCATCAGAAAATACACAACACTAAAATTAAGTGTGCTTGCTTATCTACACTTGTACCTTAATGGAGCAAAAGGAGAAAGCGTGTCCTGCCAGTGGCCAGGTGTGATTACTCTCAAGTCAAAAGACGGCAATCTATGACTAAGAGACAATAATCGAAATGGAACTGAAAATGTAACTTGGCTCCCTGGATTTGTGGCTCAGCAAGTGGGGTCCCCAGAATGGATCAATATCCCGCAATCATCCCTGACACCGTTCAATTAAAGCACAGGACTCTGCCCATCACTTATTTCTCTAAACTAAAACGTAGGGTGGTCTCACGGGAGCTGCACGAACCCCAGCACCTACGTGAGATGCGGCCCAGGCATGACGACCGTGTCACTTTCCTGCTTGCAATTCTCTTTCCCCAGATGAATGATTCACTACCACACAAAAAAACTTCAGAATTGCCGAGAGATAGTGGTGCCAGCTCTCAAATTACCCTCACTGTGTAAAAATTAGATTTATCATGTACAACATAAATCTTCTCATCCAGACTGGTAATAAAGTCTTAACAAGAGTTTCAAAAGGAACACTAGATACTTTAACATAAAAAATTTCTTTGTTCCTATTCATGTGTTAGTGACAATAGGAGTGCTGAACTGGTAGTAAATTGGCCATAATATGCATTTTAGTGATAACACTGGTAATAATAAATACCCATCAAAATTATATTTCATTTTTTCAAAAGATAATTTAAGTTACACACAAATTGAAACATAGCTATTTCAGAACTTGATATTGTTTTCTACCATATATCAACATCATATTTTTGAAAAATGAAATTTCCTGAAATATTGTCCTGTTTGTAGTGTGCACGATAGTAGAATTAGAGTCTTTTAACACTGTAGTGTTAAAGTATCTCATATGAGGTGATATTCTTCAAGAAACACTACTATTGTTTAGTATTAGTTACATAATTTTACTTTATTATTGTTGTTGTTATTTTAATGTATTTGGCTGTTACAGGATCTCAGTACGTGGCTCAGACTCATAGTGATCCTCCTGTTTTCAGCCTCCCCAGTGTTGGGGTTACAGGTGTGCACCACTATGCCTGGACTGTGTGGCTGGCTCAGTGCAGCCTGGGGGTGGGGCTGGCACAGCATGCAGTGCTGGGGGTGGAACTGCAGTCCCTGCAGTTGCCTAAGCTTGCCTACGCAGGCACTTTAATCCACTGAGCTATCTCACCTACCCTAGTCTTAATTATATAATTTTAATTTCGATTACACAGCAATTTTTAGATAAGCTCTTTAAGAGGTTTCTTAAAAAGCTAAATTTCAATATTGAAATGATTTTTTTAATTGAATACAATAAATACTGATATTTTCATTGTTAAGATAAAGTATTTTTGAAACTATTTTCATGTATCTACTGGGCACACTACTCTACATTTTAGTCTTCAGGTAATTGAAAAATTAGAAATAGTGTCAAATAAAGAATACATTAGTTTCCTCCTTATTCAATTTCATTTTCCATGGTTTCAGATATGAATCTAATCATAGTCATGATATTAAGTAGACACTTTCAAAAATTAAAAAGCTAATATTTAACTGCACTTAGTAAATTTATTGTTATAGCTATTCAAGTTGTAATTAACTGGAATGGTTGTCAAATTCCTCTTTTTGTACATCGAACATTACAATGAACTGTCTGTAGGACAAAGCAGCGAAGATAAGATTGGTTACTTTGTGTCTTCAAGGATTCATGAGGAGGCTTGCAACTGTAAATAGTTTAAGAAAAACATCAGAATGAAAGGTATATTTTTTTCTAATAAATTAATTCTGCTTCTTGTTTCTTGCTTCTTAAACCTAAGGCAAACAGTTGTAAGAAAACTGTTTTCTTACTTCACATTTTGTTTTCATTTGTTTGTTTGTTTTTGAGGGTGGTAGTTATTTTTTTAGTTTTAGAGACAATAAAAATATTTTTAAATAGCCATTAGAAACACTACAGAATTTCACTAAACAAAATGATAGGAATTCAATGAGGTTTGTTGAACTGCATACTGTTGTCTTCAAATTAGTTGTTTAGATTAGCAGGTATAAGCATGCAAAATGGGTCAAAAATTAAAAAGGAGAAGAAAACATTTAAACATTTAAACATTAACTGTTCCTTTCAATAGACCAATTGAAATTGGGAGTACAATTATCCTTGCAATCATATATATATATATTTTATTTCAGTTTCCCTCAAAATGATGTTTTTCCCCTTTCCTTCTTTGTTTCTTTTTCCTTTTCTTCAGTCCAGTTATTCTTTCCTTCTGGGCAGTTTCTTTCCTTTTCACAAGGCCTGTTGTATCTTCTGCACTTAAGCATTAGCATCTTTACCTAAGGACATAGTCAATGTTTTGTCACTTCGTACCTTCTCTCTGAAGTCTTCAAAAGCTGAAGGTACCTCTATTCATGTCCAATTATGTTCATGTCTGGTTCAACCACTGCATGCAGTGCTGGCCCCTTTCCTGTCCCCAGTGTATGCTGAGATGGCAAGTGAGACTGGGCCTGGTGGCACATGACTATAATCCCAGCACTTGGGAGGCTGAAAACAGGAGAATCACCACAAGTCTGATCTGCATAGTGAGACCCTGTAGACCCTGTACTAAAAAAAACTAAAAACATTAAAAAAAACTTATGGAATGTATGTTAGTTAGTTAATAAATGTATACTAATAGAAGAATAACCATTAAGTGACCATCAGTGGTTAGAGAACATCTTTACGTTCCTCTTGCAATCTCTCAAGATTCCCCCAGGTTAATACCATCTTGACTTTTATGTTTATCTTCATGTGCACCAAAATAGAGGAAATTTTTTTCACTTTATATCAATGAAATCATACTAAGTGTATTATTTGAGTGTGCTTCATTTGTTCAATATTATGTTTTCAGGATGCGCTGACACACTAATATAACTTCAGTTTGTTTAGCTTTTCACTGTAGTGTAATTCATTTTATAACATAATAAAATGTATTTTTTCCATTCCAATATAAATGAATATTCAACCATTTCCTGTTTCAAGCAGATGAAAACAATGCTCCTATAAATATTTCAATTATGGGTTCTGGAGTGCATTTACTTGCAATTCATTCATGAGTTAATTTGTTAACAGGGTGTGTATCTTTTCAGTTTCAGCACATAAAGTCAAAGAAAATTCAAAATATTTATTCAAATGTGTACTCAAAGTGGATATTCATTAAAATTTTTACTCATTAACAAATGTTTGAAAATATAGAATGATGTTTCTCTAAATGATTGTTTGAGATTTTACCAACTTTTCCAAAAGTGCTGTGGTTTTTGTTTTTCTTCAGTTTTAAAATTATTGTTCAAGTATACTGACAATTTTTCAAAGTAGATTTTTTACAAAAGTATCATACTTCTCAATATGAATAACTCATTAATTATGTGTTGACAGTATCTTTTCATATATTTTGTATTTCCTTTGAATGAAGAGAAATGCTTAAATTTTTTTTTAATGTATTTGCTACAGGGTCTACCAGGTGCTTAGGGTCTCACTACGTGGATTGGACACATAGTGACTCTCCTGTTTGCAACGTCCCAAGCTCTGGGATTACAGGGGCACACCACCATGCCCAGTTTCAATCACCATCTCAGCACGCCCTGGGGAAGGGTCAGCCGGCAGGCCAGGAATTGAACCCCCGCCACTGAGCTCTGCCTAAGCAGGCACTTTAGTTCTGCTGAGCTGCCTGGCTGGCCCAAGAAGTGCTTCAATTTGATATAGATAAATTTATCAATTTAATCTAGTATAGGTTTTAAGAAAAATTTCCCTACCTTCATTACTGAATGTAATGTCATATTTTTGTCCAAAATAGCTTTAATACTTTCAATATTAAGGTTTCATTTATTGAAAAATAGCATGAATATAATATATTCATAAATAAGAGCATAACTTAAAACTTATTCAAACAAGTTTATGTAATTGTAATCACCACTAGTTATAAAAAACACACCAAAATATATTTTATCCTCATTTGAAATTAATACTTTCCTGTCATTCTGACTTTTAACATTTTTATGGTTTTTCATGTTTTTAAAATGCAAACAATTGGAATCTGCAGTGGGTATTTCCTTATGAACTTCTTCTTTTGCAAAGCATTATACTTGAAAAATATATCCATACTATCACATGTAGTAGTATACACATTTTCAGTTTAATTCTCTATATTTATTTTGTTAGAAAATAGACAATGCTTGTTTTGTAATAAAATGGATGTCTGAGTTACTTCCAGTTTCAGGCTATTGAGAATAAAGCTTTTAGAAAAATTTTTTGTATATTTTTTTGGTGCTAGTATGAATTTACTTTCGTGGTATAAACCTACAAATAAAATCACTAAGCCTTAGAGTATGCTTATGATCAACTGGAGAAAACACTTTTAAAGTGTTTACCCTAGAATTTTTTACCTTATTTGCCATGGTAAGGATTTAGTAGTCTTCTTTACTCTGTGTGCTCCCGATTTAATTAATTCTGGGAAATTCCCTACTACTTTATCGTCAAATACTGCTTCAAATTTACTTCCTTTATGCACTTGTTTGGAGACTCCAATGATATGGACTTCAGAATTTCTCACTATATTAGCTATTTCTTTTATCCTCTTTTCTCTAATTTGAGTCTGCTTATCTGTCAAGACTGTATTTTCAGTGCTTCTTGAGATCTATTTTCCAGTTGGCTGGTTTGTTCTCCAGAGATGTCTAACCTGCTCACAGGTATAAAACCGCCTTCAAAACTGTTTAGTAGAATCATCTTTTTGCTGCTTCCTTGCTTTAAATTACAGATTTTTAAAAGACTTTTTCTTTGGCTCTTGGGTCACATTTTAAAGATTCGGTGTCACCATATTACGTTTTAAAGTTTCGTATGTCTGGCTAAAACTTTTGTGCTTTAAAAAAGTCTCCATGAGTATAGTAAAAGTGCTGTTTTGCAACTACATGTTCAACTGGCAGTTGACAAAGGTACAAATTAAGCTTTTATTGGTATATTTTAAAATTCCCTGCAAGCTTTTCTATATGAGTCTTCATTCATTTGTTACAATATATTGCATTAAAGAACATATTCAGGAACTTTTATGTTTTATTTTAACCTCTTGGGCCATTGCATATTTTCAGAGCTTTTTAAAACAACCTATTTCATTTATCTATAATATTTTCCTCTGAAAGATTTGAAATAATTATGTAAACTACTTTTGAAGGGAAAATTTTTGACTAAGACTTTTTACAAGTTAATAAAATCTACATTTCATTGTTGAAATGGTCTATATTTACTATTGGCTCTATTTTGCAGAAGAAATATTTTCATAACATGCATAATGTACTCATTTTTATTTTTAAGTATCTTGTTTCCTTTGTCATTTTTCCCATTGAGTTAACTTACCATTTTATCAAATGTAAAATACTTCCTTTTCCTGTCCTCCTCTTAATCCATTCTTTACAAATTTCTCATTTTTCCATACCACTAATTATTATTTTCTTTGTATCTTCCTTTTATTCTAGTAATTAATTATTCAATTATTTACCTCTGAAAAAGTATTTATAAATTAATACTTTTGACAGTTCCCTTCCAGAAGATTTATTCTCCCTTTTTATTTTATTTATTTATTTATTTTTCAATTTGGAAACGGATACTTTACTAACTGACCAAATCATAAACGCACCATGGTAGATACCTTAGTTCATCCTTCTCATAAGCCTGTTGATCTGGTCTTCCCTATTTCCAGCATCTCCACCTTCCACAGAATAGGTGGTCATTTTCTTCATGCCACCTCATGGAGATGATAACTTGAACGGCCACAGGAAGTTATTTCCCTCTTTGAAGTGTTTTCCAACAGTGTTCGTCTCATGAATCAGATCCTCTATGCAGATGATTCCGTATTTACCAAGAAATCGAGCAGTCAATGAATTATCTGTCAAGTCAATTCACTTCTTACTGATTTTGCCATAACCATACTTGTATATTAATTCGTTCACTGACTTCAGGTTTGGGTGGCCCCATACCATGTATGGCTCCACAATTCTCAGCTTGTTAATTGAAGCCTTGTTGAGCTTAACAAAGGTACCATTGAAGATTTGGCGAAATCAGAGAAGTTGCAAAAGCTTGAGGTCCTTTGGGCTCACGCTATTGACACCCCTGATCCTGATGACAAATGCCAGTTTAGGCTCTGCAGGACCATAGAAGTTACCAGGTTTTCTAGCCATCCTAGTCATTCAGATCTCAGTTCTGTACATCTCTCTGTACTCCTTGTGATAGTGCCTGGCTTTTTCATAGATGAGCTTCTTCCTCGCCTTACGAAGTGTCTTCTCGGCAAACTTCTTTCTCAGGCACTTTATCTTCAACTCTGAGAAATGTCTTCACTTTTTCTTAAGGGTTTCTGGCACAGCGGGAACTGTCTTTTCTTTCTCTTCTATACCCTCCATGGTTCCAGCTGGAAAAGAACTATTTTTTAATTATTTAAACAGAATACAAATTAAAATTAAAACAGAAAAATTTATAAGTTATACAGAATCTCAATTAACAAAGTAGTATGAATTTCATCGTATTTGTTGTAGTACAGTGATGTCTTCCAACCAGTTATTCATATCACCAGATATATGCATGTAAAACTGGAAGAAGAAACAAAAAGAGACAAATGTATAAAAAATTAAGAAGAAAAGACTACAATGAAAAAAGGAGTTGAAACAAATTAAAGCATTAACTGATATTTTCCACAGACCAGCAAAAATGCACAGTATAGTTGTCCAAACCATCCTGCTTACATACATAGATAAATCTCTTTCTCCCACTCCCTCTCCTGTCCTTCTCCTCAACTCAGTATATCTTTCCTTTTGAATATGTTGATTCCCTTTTCCCAGTATCTAAAGTATCCCTCAGATTCCATTTTTCTCTTTCAGGTTCTCATACTAAGGAGACAATATTATGTTTGTACATGTGGGTCTGACTTATTTCACTTAAGATATGTGGTCTAGTTGCAACCATTTACCAACAAATGACACAAATTTATCCTGTTTTATAGCTGAATAATACTCCATTGTGTAAAAATACCACATCTTTCTTATCCATTCTTCAGTTGATGGATGTGTAGGTTGTTTCCAGGATTTAGCTATGACAAATTGTACTGCTATGAACATGGGTGCACATATATTGCTATGGTATGAGGTTTTCAGTTCTTAAAAAAATACCCAGAAAGGGAGGAGCTGGCATGACTGGGATCTCCAATTCTAGCTTTTGAAGAAATCTCCATATTGATTTTCATAGTGGTTGTACCAGTCTGCACTCCCACCAACAGTGCAGAAGTGTTCCTTTTTCTTCAAAGCCTGCCCAGCATTTGTTATTGGTTGACTTCTTGATGTTAGCCATTCTTTCTGGGCTAAGATGGAATCTCAGTGTTGTTTTCATTTGCATTTCTTGAATGATCAATAATGTTGAACATTTTTTCATATATTTACTTGCCATTTGTATTTCTTCCTCTTAGAATTGCATATCCATCTCAGCTGCCCACTTTTGGATTGAGTCTTTGAATTTGTGGAGCCTGATTTTTCTTAATTCTTGTTATGTTCTAAAGAGAAAGCCTTTGTCAGAGAGACAACCAACTATTATTTTTTCCATTCGTGGGTTTTCTTTTTACTCTGTTGGAGATTAGCTTTAAAGTGCAGAAACTTTTCAAGAAAAAAGAGATTCCAGTTGTTGACTCTTTGAAGTTTTCCCTGTGCAGTTTGGTTTTTCTTCATGAACTCTCTACCTACTCCTATGTCTTTAGGATTTCTACCTACATTTTCCTCAAGAACATTTAGTGTTTCTGTTTTAAAGTTTAATTTTTGAACCATTTTGACTGTAACTTTGTGCATGGTGATATGCATGTGTCTAGTATTTCCAGAACAATTTATTAAGGAGGCTATCTTTTCTCCAGTGAGTCCGTTTGGCTCCTTCATCAAAGAGAAGGTGGCTGAGTGTGTTTACAGTTGTGTCTGCATCTTCTAATTTGTTCCACTTATCCTCAGGTCTTTCTCTATGCCAGTACCATGCTAATTTTATCACAGTAGCTTTATAGTATAATTTCAAATCAGGGATTGTGATACCTCTTACCTTTCCTTTGTTTCCCAGGATTGCTTCTGATATTCTGTGTCTCTTATGGGTCTAAATGAATTTCAGGAAACTTCTCTCTAGCTCTGTGAGGTATATTAATGATATTTTAATCAGGATTGCACTGAATTTGTATAGCAATCTTGGGAATATGTTTATTTTCACAATTTTGGTTTTTACTATCCAGGATCATGAATAGTTTTTCAATAATCCCAAATCCTCTTCATTCTCTATTCTGAGACTATAATAGTTTTCACTGTATAAATTTTTTATGTCCTTTATGAGATTGATTGCTAACTATTTCATTTCTGGTTACTGTGAAAGGTGTGGTTTCCTTAATTTCTCTCTCAGTGTGTTCATTGTTTATGTACAAAAATGCTACAGATTTTTGGATGTTGACTTTGTGTCCTGCATGTTGCTGAAATTTGTGATTAAATCTACAAGACTCTTGGTGGAGTTTTGGGGGTCCTCTATGTAGAGTATCATGTCATCTGCAAATAATGATAATTTACTTCTTCTCCAATCCTTATTCCTTTTGTTTCTCTCTCCTGCCTAATTGTTCAGGCTAATGTTTCCAGAAATAGATTGAATAGGAGTGGAGGCAGTGGACATCCTTGTCTTGTTCCTGATTTTAAAGTGAAGGCCTTCAGTTTTTGCCTATTCAATCTGATGTTGGCTGTTTGTTTCTCATAGATGGATTTTATCAAATTGATATATAGAACATCTATTTCAATTTTCTGTAGGGAGTTTATCATGAATGAGTGTTGGACCTTTTCGAAAGGTTTTCTGTGTCTATTGAAATAATCATGTGATTTTTGTTCTTGGTTCTATTGATGTGGTGTATTAGATTTATGGATTTGTGTATGTTGAACCATCTGTGCATTCTTGGAATGAGTTCTAGTTGGTCGTGATGTATAATCTTCTTGATGATTTGTTGCATTCTGTTTGTTAGTATTTTATTGAAGATTTTGCATCTACATTTAGTAGAGATTGGCCTGTAATTCTCTCTCTCTCTCTCTCTCTCTCTCTCTCTCTCTCTCTCTCTCTCTCTCTTAGCTGGATCTTTCTCTGCTTTTAGAACGAGAGTAACACTCACCTACAGGAATGAGATTGAGAGAACTGCTTCCCTTTCAATATTAGTGAAGAGTTTGAGAAAAGTTGACTTTAAATCTCTAAATTTCTTGTAGGATTCTGCAGTGAATCCATCGGGAACAGGCCTTTTCTTTGTTGATAGGTTTTTTTTTTTTCAAATGTTTATAAACAAACTGACAAACAAAAGCAGGAGTATCTATCTTGGTTGCTGACAATATCACCTTCAAACCAAATATCATCCAAAGAAATAAAAAAGTCACTATGTACTTATTAATGGAAAACTGTAAGAGGAAGAGATAACAATTATAAAAAAAATTTTCAATTTTTTTTCTTGTTATTGGATTGCTCAGAGTTTGTATTTCTCCATCCTGTGAGAATAAAGATTGTGGAAGTAGGTAGTCATGATATTCTGAATTTCTCTAGGGTCTGTCGTAAGTTTGCCATTTGTATGAATTTGGAATTTTTCTTCCCTTTTTTGATTAGGTTGTCTAGGGTTTATCAATTTCATTTATTCTTTCAAAGAAGCAACTCTTTGATTCATTTATTCTTTGTATTATTTTCTTTGTCTCCATTGCATTAATTTCTACTTTAATCTTTATAATTTCCTACCTTCTCTGGGATTAGGGCTTAACTTGCTCTTCTTTTTCTAGGAGCTCAAGATGCAACATAAGATCATGTATTTGGGCCCATTCTGTTTTCCTAATATGCAAATTAACCACTATAAATTTTCCTTTTAAAAAAAAATGTATTTAGTATAGCGTCTACAGAGTCTCACTACATAGATCAGATTTGTGGTGATACTCCTTGTTTTCAGCCTCCCAAGTGCTGAGATTACAGGTGTGCACCATCACACCCAATCTCAACCAATGTCTCAGCACACCCCAGGGGCGGGCTGGCACAGCATGCCCAGGGATCAAATTCCAGTCCCTGCATCTGCTTAAGCTGGTGCTTTAAGCTGCTGAGCTATCTGGCCAGAACTGTACATTTTTCTCTTAAGGAAACTTTCATTGCATCCCACAGGTTTCAATAAGTTGTATCTGCATTTTTGTTTGACTGTAAATATTTTTTTAATTTCTTCTTTAATTTCCTCTGTGACCCACTGGTTGTTGAGCAGGTTGTTATTTAATTTCCATGTGTTTATGATGTTTTTGTAGTTTTTTGTCAGCAATTTCCAGTTTTATTGACTGTGATCAGATAGTTTGCATTGGATAATTTCAATTCCTTTGCATTTACTTAAGAGTGCTTTGTGTGCTAGTATGTGGTCTATTTTGGAGAATATCCCATGTGCAATTGAGAAGAATATGTACTCTGTGGTTGTTGGGTGAAACACTCTGTGAAGGTCTACCAGGTCCATTTCTTCACAACTTTGGTGTAGTTCTGTTATTTCTTTGCTGATTTTTTGCCTCTTTGTGATAGTGGCATATTAAAGTCCCCAATTACTATTGTATTATTGCTTACCTGATTTTTCAAGTCTGTTTGAAATTTGTCTTATGTAGGAGGATGTTCCTACATTGGATGCACATATATTTATAATTGTTATCTCTTCCTCTTACAGTTTTCCCTTAACAAGTATATAGTGACTTTTTTATTTCTTTGGATGATATTTGGTTTGAAGTTGATATTGTCAGCAACCAACATAGATACTCTTGCTTTTTTTTTTTGTTTGTTTATGAACATTTGCAATTTTATTTTTTTTAAAAAAAGCACATCACAACCATGAACATTGTTATAGTGAGAGGCCCTCTTGGTTCTCCACAATGATAACTGAGCATGCTCACAAGGGTTCCCATTGTTAAATCTTAGTTAAACAACCACCATGAAAGAAGGAAAACAAAAACTCAGCACACTACCATTTAACTTGTTTTAATGTTTCTTCACAACTGGTGAAAAATATTAAAGTGCAGACAAGGAATAATCATAATGTAATGTTGTAGCCAACATTATAAATATAGAATTATACGTTTAAATGTTTTCTGGTTTAAAAAATAAATCTGGTAGTCGATGCAGCTCTGTGGGATCTCTGCATCTAGTAGGGCCAGTCTCTGAGCTTGGAACAATGCTCACCTTTATCCATTTTTTCAGGTCCTCCACATCCTCCTCTTCTTCCAGTTTGTTCCATTAAAGGTCCAGGAGGGCCCCCTGGACAACCACATCTTCCTCCACCAAAGCCTCCTCAGTCCATGTCATGGCCACCACAAAAACCACCTCTGTCTCCACCACAGCCACCTCTGAACATTGCACCAGGGCCACTGCGGTCCATGAGGCCACCTCTTCCTCCCCAAATGCTACCAGGGCAACCTTTGCAACGTTCACCACCTGGGGATGGGAAGGATGGCAGGAGGAAACCTTCAGGTTTGGGGGCATTACATTGGTTGCATTCTGTTCTCCAGACAGAGTTCTGCTTTCCTACAACCCGGATTGAGACACTGTCAATCTCCAGCTCTGTGTTGGATATTTCCTCCTCCAGAGGGGTTTCCACGGGAACCCCGGGGATATGTCGGAGGGAAGCCTCCTCTCTCTCCTCCACGACCTTCCATGTGACCCGTGGGCCATGCAGGACCTCCACGGAACAGTGGTGGCATCCCTCTGCCCTCATAATGCAGCATGCCACCTCGCATGCTGTTCACTGAAGGCTTCTTCTGAGCAAGGGAGACTTTAAGTATGTTTCCTTGAAAATCTTTCCCATCAAACCACTCCACAGCAGCCTTGGCAATTGATGGATCTTCATAGGACACCGTGGCATCACCTTTGGGCTTTCCTGTTTCCTTGTCCAGGCAGATGTGGATCATGAGTTGCCCAGTGCTCTTGTTAATCTTAACCCCACATTGCTTAAAGAAGTCTGCCAGATCATCAAGTATCTCACTGTCATTTAGTCCTTGTACATAAATTGCACTGTTGTCAGAGTCTTCATCAGGATCTATGGGAGGACCTAGATCAAGATCTGGTCCTTCATCCATGTGTCCACTAGGCTTGTTGAAGCCACCTTGCTCTCCAGCACTGCCCATTCCACCATGTCCTCCTCCCTGCCTTTGTCTATTCATGCCTCCACAATCAAATCCCTCTCTTCCCATGACTTGGTTATCAAGACCACTCATGATCCAGTTTTCTCCTGGCCCTTAAAATCCTCCAGACTCCATAAACACTCATGCCACTGGGGTGGTCCTGTCTGAATGAACTCTGCTGCCTGTAGCTGCTGCTCTGTTGGCTATATTGACTTGGAGCTTGGCTATAGGATCCAATCTGGTAGGGGGGGATAACTAGTGGGAGGCTGCTGCCCATAGCTGCTTTGTTGACCATAGCTACTCTGCTGTCCACAGCTGCTCGGCTGTCCATAAGTGTTCTGCTAAGAGTAACTGCTCTGCTAGTTGATGTGTAGAATAGCTGGTAGGAGGATAGGATGGAGGTGTGGTGACTGGCTGCATAGAGTAGCTTCCAGGTACTTGGGGATAACTGTATTTACTCTGTTTATAGCCTAGTCTTGGTAGTTATAATCCCTTGTGCTAGACTGATGTTGATTGGTCTCAGTAGGCTTGTTACCATCCTGTGGTCCTGCAGATGCAGTAGCTGCTGACTGCTGCTCATAGACTGGGTAAGCAGGCTGAAGGCCATATGCAGACTGAGCTGCATAAGAAGCCTGGGTGCTGGTGACTGTAGCAGTGGTGGTATCACAAGCACCAGTGCCACACCCCTGGACAGGTTGGCTATACACCTGGGGGGCACCTGGAGTAGTATAACCAGTGGGAGGCTGTCCATAAGAAGTTGCATATGCAGTCTGCCCATAGGTGGCAGTGGTCTGAGCTTGGGTATAGCTCACATCACTAGGCTGTCCATAGGCTCCATAGCTTTGTTGCCTGTATGCCTGGGAGGTCTGTGCATATCCTTGAGTTGGCTGGGTGGTATAAGCACTGTATCCCTGCTGGGCTGTAGCTTGGCTGTAGGTACTATAATCCATGGACACCATTTTCTCTCCTTCTTCCTGTTCTCTCAACATTTGTCACCCTCCCGCTTTTCCTCTCCTTTGCTTTTTTCTATTTTCTTGTGGCATGATGGAGGATTTTTTTTTCATCCTCTGACTTTTAGTCTTTGAATTTCTTTTTTAGTTTCCCTAGTTCCAGACACTTGAAGGTCTTTAGATTTATGGCATTTATGATAGACTACAAACTAAAATTATGCTTCACAATGAAGTCCAATGGACGCTTGTTGTCAAAACTTCAGTATAAGAATTGTTAGCCAGTGAACTAAATGGAAAGTAACTTAAATAGGGGGAATTTAAGTATACTCTAAATGTTCACAGATACAATCAGACAATCTAAAAATATATCAAGATTTTGAAATCAAAATGTCAGGTCTGAAGACAGCCAAATGTAGGAAAAGAATTACAAGATATTTCCAAACTATAATAAACTAAAATAAATGATTTACACTGTAGTTTTTATTAATTAAGAAAGGGTAAAATGCCTGGTAGATTTATCAAGTCAAGTATAGATCTATTTGGGTTTGAAGAATACTAGATGGATTAACGGTAGAAAATGTAATGGGCTTACATTTGGTTCTTCTGGTTGAGCAAAAGGTACTTACTGAATTTGTGTGTGTGTGTGTGTGTGTGTGTGTGTGTGTGTGTGTTTCTCCTTGATGGAAACATTATTCTTCCTTTCTTAAGTATATTTTCAACTCTTAATTTTTTTTAGTTTTTAAACTGATTACCTAAAAAAAGCAGAAAGCAAAAAAAGAAACAAATAAGCAAAACCTTAATTTCTATAGTGAAAAAAGAGGTAATATCTCAGTTAAGTGCTTCACAGCCCTCTTTCTAAATTGATTATCAAAGTGAATGAGTACTATTTTCTGAAACACATAAACAAAGGATATTAATAGCTAGCCATTTGAGTTTCCAATTTGAACTTCTGAAGGAATGTCTTCTCTTACTGTTCCTGTTCTTCTGCAGGTCTATGTTGGCCGCATGCACCTTAATTCCCAGCAGGCTGTGATCCAGCTGGTGCTCACTAAGCGCATTTCTATGCCTCCTTCAATTATCTCCATTTTGAAAGAAAAAAAAGTCATGGCTGATAAAATTGCCAGAATCAAATATTTGTCTTTACAAGGTCTATTTATGAAAAATGTCAGCCTTCTTTGTTTTAATAAATATAACAGTTATAAAAAAAACCGATAGTTCACATTGGTCTCTGTAATGTATTCTATAATAATATAGAATAATAAATAATAGCAGTAATATGGAAAAATAAATAATATGGAGTAATAAATAGCTGTTGAATATATAATTGATATAGGACTATACAATACTAAATTTATACAGATATTTATTCATTTATTTATTTATTTTATTTTTTGGTGTACTACTCAGGAATTTATGCTTTCCAGGCAAACACTTATTCCACTGAGCTATTTTCCCAGCTCCAGATATTTATTTAAAGTAAATGATAGGACACAGACCATGAGAATATTTAAATAACTCTTTAGCAAATAGGGTAACTATTTAAAGTCATTTTCTGTATCTTTCATGGTCTTATAAAGTACATAAACAATAGTTATGTTTTCAGAAACATAATCTTGCATCAAGGAAATAATTTATCGGACACAACTTGCTAAATTCTAGGGGATTAAATTCTCATGATCTGAGATTTTCCATATAACAGATCCTGTAAAATGAATGTTTTATATAAATCTATTTCTATACACATGTACATATATTATCATCAGACTGAATGTATTCTTTCTTAAACAAATCTGCCTACTAGTAGAAATATATGGAACCTAAAATGGGTTATAAATGATACTTCATATGTAACATTAGCCAAATAAAAATGAAATACTTTCAGGTATTCTGTTCATTTTCTTTCTTGCGGGAATTAATGAAAAAAAAAAGTATTTAATGTGAAGAACACTACACAATCAGAGGTGGTGTGCCAATGATATTCTCTGGCTATTTTTGTATAATATGTCATTTTATTACCCTTAGGTACGCAAGCCTTCACAAAACAGATAAACTAAAGCAAAGTAAAACCTCGAAAATTCTCTACTTACTATAATTAATTATAACATTTACATAATAACTATTTTTAATTTATTAGCTACATATTTTCAAAAACTGAATGATAAAAATAGAAATAAAATTTAAGTAGATCAGAGTTGAAGCCCCAGGCATTTGAATTTATCTTTAAATATTAATAGAACCATATAATTTATTATAAGATATTTTAAAAACTAAAAAGGCTACAACTAGCAAGCAATTCTCCTTTGACTTCCATTGTGTAGACTAACTTTGATGGTCATTTTTTTTTTTGTACCATGGAACAAACTCAGGACCTTGCCCTTGGCAAGCAGGTGCTTATACCCCTGAGCTATCCCCTGGGTTTTCCATGTGACACTTTTCCAAGACTTTAAAATATTACTCAAATTGATTAGATATACAGTATTTTCAAATATCTTATATACGCATATTGATACAACTCAGGGAAATTTAAAATAATGGAAACATTTAAAACTCTAGTCAATAAAATGGTACTGCTGATATATCAGACTGGATATTGTAAGTTAATTTGTAAACAAAATTTAATTTGTAAACAACACAAAAAAGTGAATCATGCAAAAATAAAATATTGTGTCCAATTTCTCCAATTATCTGTTCGTTTTTATGTAGTTTAGATTTTGACTGTTCCCCCAAATCCCTGTGATATAAAGACCTGGTCCCCAGAGGGACACTATTAGAAAAAGACAAAACTTTTGGGATGTGGTGTCTTATAGATAATTGGGAAATATTCCCTTGGAAGGGACTGTAGAACCTTGGGCCTCCTGCTTTCTCTTTTCTGCTTCCTGCTCAAGAGGTCTAGAGTTAGCTCTGAGAGCTATTGTGCCCATTGCTGTTCAACATGACCTTTACAATCCCAAAGTGATAGGTGGGCCCAAATCTGGACTAGAGCAGCCAAAATTTGGAACAAATATAAGACTTTCCTAAATAAATTAGCTATCTCAGGTATTTAATTACAGTAAACTGTCACTAACATGGTCTTTAAAATAAACATCCTTAGAGAGATAGGATAACAGTACACAAAAATAGCCTGCTAGGAAGCCATACACGTGATCAGATAGCTTAGAAGTAAGGTGATACTGTGGTGGTGGAAGCTAGAGGTAAACATGTCCCAGAATAAGGAATACAGCACTAGCAAATGATTCCTAGGTTGTGGGTATATCTCTAAGGGGCGTAGAATAAGGATAAAGGGGAATGAAGTTGAAACAATACCAAAACTGAAAAAGAATAATTCAGCTTGGTGTGGAAGAAATCCTAAAACTAACCAACTATGGCATCAGAAGAATCTACTTTTTTTTTTCTTTCTAGGAAAGACCATACCCTTCATGGGACACAAAATTGCCAAAAAGGGTCTCTGATATTTTTATATACACTGTGTGGTGTTAAATTAAACACAAAGTACTCTCTAGCAAAATCTAATGAGCAAAAACCAAGACAAAAAGATGAAATACATATCACAGTTACCAGACAACGCTTTAAAAAAATGTCTTTGATACACTGATAAAATAGAAATATGGAGAATAGCAATATAAACTTTAAATTCTTAAAACAGTTTAGAGGTTAAAAATGATTACTCTGATTTCTACTGCCACATGCAAAGATGAACTTCAGTATGGTCACTGCAAACCTTACAACAAGCAAAAGGAGAACAAAAGAAAATCAATGACTTTTATTGAACTCATCAGAGAACTGAGATTACAGGGCAAATTGCCATCCTGCGCCAACCTCGAGAGACAAACAAATCAGCTGACAAATCTTGTTTATGTGGAACAGAAGACTTGCAAACTAAAAATGTGTAGAATTACTTAAGTGGTAATTTAGATGATTTGCTAGATTCTAAATGTGGACTACAATAAGACAATTATGGGTACTTGGTCTTAAGAGTAGCCTAGACTTTGTAAATTTGTTGTTTTCAAGGTAAACATCATGGAAAGATTTCCCATAGCTTTAAGAGATGACGAAGAAATATAATAATCATGAAATATTCTTACATGAGTGATGGCAATTCTTTGGTGGTAGTAATGGGAAACCAGATCTTAATTCAATCGGGAAAAAAGCTTCTTATTCAGACTCTGTTACCCCAATTTTCCTATGCCATCCAAAAGTCATTGTTTACAATGACTTGTTTACAATGACTGGTTTAAAAAAAATTTATGAAGGTCACAACCCAGAGACACAACTTTACAGAGCTATGGATTTAGCCACAAGATTATAGAACACTTCCCTCCCCACACTATTTCCAGCTTCCTTATATAAACTGGACAACAGATTCAGAATCTTCCTACAGAGTACAAAATTATTTGTAAGGAACCAACATCAAAAGGGAAATAAAGGCATGAAAAATAAATAAATTTAAAGCCTCTACCATATATAGTTATTTAAAAAATGAAACAGGATAACTTCTGCTAACATGAAAATCTGACAATAAAGACTTGTTTACCTGATATTTATTAGACCAAACTTTTAAGAAAACAAGTGGTAATTCAGAAAGAAGAAAAATGAGGAAGAGAGAGAGAAGGAAGGAAAGAGAGAGACAGGGATAGAGACAAACAGATAAAGAGCAACAAGGAGAAAAACACACAGAGAGAACAAAACTATCAAAAACGTAGGCATTTTCAGACAGGAAATCTAAAACAATTCTTCAACTATGATTAATGTGTTAAGGGTCCCAATGAAACATAGACACGATAAATCAGCAGTTAATAATGTAAGTCAAATTATGAAACCTCTAAGATTCAAAAAGAAACAGTAGAAATGAGAATCATTTTAACTACAATAAGAATATTTTCAATGAGGTCATTAATAGACTGGACACAGAGATGAAAAAGTCACTAAACTTTAATATAGGCCACTGGAAATATCCTAAAATGATGAAAAAACAGAACATCCAAGGTCCATAATTATAAAAGGTGTAATATAACATAATTAAAATATCTGAAGAAAAACTGGAGAGAAACATTAAAAGCAGCAACGGTTGAGTTTTCCATTTCAATCCAAACACTAACCAATGCATTAAGTGCAATGACACCAACCAGAAAAATTTAAAAAAAATAAAATAAAATGTAAAAAGCAAAGCAAACATAGTCATCTCATGCATAAGAACAAAGAGAATATCTTAAAATTCAAAATCTTAGAAAGGAATGAGGATAAGAATTATAATGTAATAAATTGTGCAAGCAGAAAGAAAGTGAACACTAAGTGTTTTTAAAAAACTAGAATTCAATAGCCACTAAAACTCTGCTTGCAGAGTGAAAGATAATTAAAGTCTTTCTCAGAGAAAAATTAGCTGTTGAAAATCACTGTAATCAGACCCAGCATGCAAGAAATATTAGAAATTCCTAAGGAATAAGGAAAATGATATAGATCCAAAATTTGGATCTATATAAAGAGAACCAGAAAAGGAATAAATGTAGGTAAAATCAATTTTTCTATTTGATGTAAAATGTAACTGTTCAAAGCAATGGTAGAAAGAATGTATTGGATTGTTACAGCATGTAGATTAGCAAAATGAATGATAGAAAATTTATAATAGAGGAGAAGTGGGGAAGGGAATACTTTGGTACAACTTACCTGAGTTATGTTTGAAACATTACACTTCCTTGAGGTGGAACTCATCCAGTTTTTAACGTACATTGAAAAATTCTTAGACTACTAAAATTTTTTAAAGCAAAAATACAATTGCTGTTCTAACCAAAATGAGAAAATAGAATCACATACAACAATGAATTAAAATCTTAGAAAGCAGAAAAAGAAATAAAGGTGCCCAGATTTAAAAATAAGCACATAAAGTAGCTAATGGTCAGAAAAAAGTAGGTATTATTTCAGTAGATATAATTTCAGATATGATTATTTATTAGTGATTACTTTAGGAAAGTTCTAAATGCACAAACTGAAACGCGGAGCTTGTCAGAGTGGATGAATAAGGGTTTCTAACATAAATTCTTTATTATAAGTCATTTTCAAAACAAAGACAAATACAGATGAGGAGTAAAGGAATGTAAAAGTATGTTAACATTAATCAAAAGAAAGATGAGAAATTGTAATAATTTCAAGCAAATTAAATTTTTGTAATAAAAAATGTTATCAGAGGCTGTAGAGGGGTACTGCATTTTGGAAAGTACAAATTCTCCGGCAATGTTAAAAAATAATAACTGTGTCCAGATAAACTAACATTATCTTTTAACCTGCTTAACTGGAATTTTTGGAACACTTCATCCAAAACATATGCATGGCTCTCAAACATACATGAAATGTTCTTTAATATGTGCCCATGAAATGTCATCAAATTTTAAGCAGTAGAAATCCTACCAAGTGTTATTTTAGAAAACAATTAAACCAAAATAAGGACAATAGGAAAATTCTAAATATTTGAAACTAGCAAACATTAATACTTGAATAAAAGAATTATCAGAATAAATAAAATATTGTAAACAAAGTAAAAAAACACATAAACAAAAATTGTGTGATGCAAAAACATTTATTTGAGAACAAGGTATGTGCAAAATATACAAATTTACAAAGGAGATATCAAAAATTAATATGGTTTTTACTTTTTTATTTTGAAAAGAATAAAAATTAGAAAAACAGCATAAAATTTAAAAACAAGATGGTAGGAAATTAACGTGGCTGCTATATTGCATTTAGCTATTTTCAAATAAGTTGTTCAGATTACCAGATATAAGGATGCAAAATTGATCAAACAATTAGTGTCAACTGTTTATTTCAATGAACCAATAGAAATTAGTAATACAATTACCTTAGGTATCGCTTGCATATGTAGACATTTCCCTTTCTTCTTTCTTTTCTCCTTTCCTTTATCCCACTTGTTTGTTACTTTTGAGCAGTTTCTTTCCATTGCAAAATATCTCTTGTACCTTTCAGATTTTGTTTACTTTTTCAGTTACTTACACTAAAGAGTAACAGGAAGTTTACACATTTGGGCCTGATTTATTTCACTTCTGAGCAAGGTCTCTACTTACACCCATTTACCTATAAAAGCCTTGAGTTTATCTTTGTTTTCTTCTTCCTCTGTGTTTTAGGGAAGGATCTACAGGGTATTCAGGGTCTCATTATCGGGACTCATAGTGACTCTCCTGTTTACAGCTTCCCAAATGCTGAGATTACAGGCACGTGTCACCACACCCTGTCTCAGTCGCCATATCGCCCCGCCCCACGGAGGCAGGGTCAGCATGACATGCAGCGATGGAAACCTGGTCCCTGCATCTGCCTAAGCAGGCCTTTAAATCAGACAAGCTATCTGGCCAGCCCAGATATAATCATTTTAATGGAATTCTAAAGAGGATTTGACAAAATCCAAACTTCACTCATAATAAAAAAAAAATACTTTTTAAAAACTAGCTGAAATATAGAGAGGTAAGCATCCTCAATGCAATAATGACTTTCTCTAAATAACCTATTAATATCATTGTTATGGTTTGTATCTAGTTGTCCCTCCAAAGCCTCATGCACTCATGGGGTGGGGACTTCTAGAATTTGAGATTAACTAATGACCCACTGGGATTATGGGTGATCCAAGGCTGTGATTATGGGTTTTAGTACTTCTGGGATTATTGGTGTGAGCACTTCCTCCAGCCTGGGGCAATAGCCTGAATACTATTCAAGGGACAAAGACTTCCTCTCTGTTGCCATTGTTGCCTCTTGCCATTGCTGTTGCTCCATCACCATGCACTGAACGCTCTCTGCCCCGCGCCGCTCTGTCTTGGAGCCAGCCAAGTATGGACTGAAACCTCCAGCTACTGTGAGCTGAACACACCTTTCCTCCCTTCATTTTGGGTGTTGGGTATTTGTCCCAGTAACAAAAGGAAAGTAACTAAAACAATCATGGTTAATATTCAGAAACTGGGTGCATTCTCCCTAAATTGAGCAAGATGGCAAAGATTTCCTCTCCCTTTACTGCTGTACCAGAAGTCTTAGCTACTGAAATAACATGAGAATGTTTCAAATGTACACCCCAGAATATTTAAAATATGCATGTCTAATCACAGATGTCATGATGGTATACATAGATCATATCAATAACAAAATCCCATAATTAGTATGAAACTATAGCAAGGCTGGATTAAAGTTTAAAAATGTCAAAGGTTAAAGCTGTAGAGCAACAACTAAAAACTAGAATTTGAATTTTAAATAAAAATATAACATACAGCATAGTATTAACTGATGTACTAAGAAATGACAAAATATGCAAAGAACATTAACGTAGAAAACTATTAAAAAATCATCAAAGATTTTTGAGTAGAGAAAACCTCATAATAAAGAATTGGAAGGTTCAATATGTTTCCAATGCATTTTTTTTCTCAGTCTGATCTATATATGTTCAAAGAAATTTGAATCAGATTCTTAGTAAATTATTTTGTGAATGTCAATAAGCTGATTTTATACTCTGAATCAGTAATGGGAGAACTGACGGCACACATGCCGTGCCTGCTATTTGTTGTCACTGAAATCACTGTAAGGCTTGCCATTACTGCTCTATATAGAAAGACAAAAGTCTAGAATACTGAAACCTATAATACAATAGTTTTGAAAAGGGTAAAGCATTGATAGTACCAAACTTCAAGACTCAAGGTTGTAATAAGCGTGACAATGTGACCACATGCATTAAGAAAACAGGAGCTAGTCCAGAAAATCATGCAGATACAGTCAGCTACCATTGACAAGGCAACAAAGGCAATTCAATGGGGTGAAATTACAGTCCTTTCAACAAATGGTGCTGGAGCAACTAGATGCCCACATGCCAGATATTGATCTTAATATCCTTGTATTTTTCCACAATAAATTAACTGAAAAACAGCACTAAGCAAAATTTAAAATAAAATAAAACTAAATACAAGATATACAACTCAGAAAACACAGGAAGTGTGTCTGCATTAGGTAGGGTTCTCTGAAGGAGAAGAACCAAGGGAAAATATATGTCTAATTATCAAAGGGCATTCATTAGGTTGGTGAACAGGATTGGAAGTGAAAGAGTCTACCAAGGTTGACTTTGTTCTTGAAACCTGGAAGATCCAGGAGTCTCTCAGCCCAGGAGAAGGGCTGCTGCAGGAGCAGAGGAGGCATGCATTGGGCACCAGTGCAAAGAACAAAGGCTGAGCGGCTCAACGCCTGGCCTATGAATGTATAAGAAGGCAGTCTTGGAGAGTGTCCCTTTGATTTCTGACATCTACCTGCATTTTATTGCTTTTTCTTTGTTGCATCATTGACTTTAAATACAGACACTAAGTCTACTTTGTGAAGACCTACAAGTCCTTTCAATATCATTGCTGGAGGAAGCAAAGCTTTCATGCAAAAATGACCAAAAATTTCAGGAAAGCCAACATAAGGGCTAAACATCATTTTATTTTCAAAAACATAATAGAGTATAATGTACATATAAGCAGTAAATACAGATATATACAGTTCATTTGCTTGACATTGAAAGCAGAACTCCAATATTAATAACAATAGTAATAATAATTCACAATAAAAAATAAAATAGCTCAGGTTTATTTCTGTATTGATACTACTGAGCTGTAAAATAATGCCTGTAACATAAAATGTAGGAATTATATCAAAATTTAGTTCTAAATAAGAAGGAAAGAAAATCATAAAATTTGGGATATGGCAAAAAAATTCAGAAGATCAACATCTTTCTATTAGAAGAGAATAAGGAATAGAACATAGAGAGATGATATGGTATATAAATTTTAAGGAGGGATGACTGCATGGAGAAAAAAAAACAGAAACTTCCACATTTTCTTTTTATAATAAATTCATAAATTTTGGTGTGCAGTGAATGGATTAGATTCCTGTACTGTATACTCCCTTGATTTTGCATTTTCCTGCTCATATGAGAGACATGGACTATTTTGGAGTGACAGTTATTAAATAAAATGTTTATTAATAAATAAGTAAAGAAAAGGAGAAAGCTAAATCCAGAACAACAAATAGAAATTGATGATATGGAGCGTCTAAATCCAAATGCATCATGATGTCAATATGAATGATTGAACTATACAGACTTAAAGACAAACACTGTAGGAACTCACTGGTTTCTTGGTAGAGAAACTTCGGGAAGAACAGAGGGAAGAAAAGAGGAAAAGATAGATGAGAAGATGAGAGCTGGGTCCAGATAGCGGCCTGTCTGACTGATAGGTAAAGGAACTAAAGAACAACAAGAGGGGCGATTCTTTATAACTTTGCAAAGTTAATACCACAAGACACAAGTTTGCATAGGCAACTGATGACTGAAATTGTCAAGGCAGGATGCTTTTCACAAGACTGAGGTAGTTTGACTACCTTAGGCATTGTGGCCTTTCCTGTCCTCAGATCTGTGGCCAATTTCCAATTTCAGCATCTCCCAACAAAATAAAAATATTAATAATGGTTTAAAAAGCATGATTCAAATATGTTGTCACCACAAACACTTATTTAAGCATAAGTATAATATAGCTTAAAATCAAAAGAAAGATGTGTCATGCAAAACTAATTTTAAAAGCTGATTTTCTTAGTTTGTGAAATCTTTTGCCATTCTGTAGATTGTATTCTGTTTTGCTGTTGTTGTTGTTTGTTTGCTTGTTTGTTTTTTCCATTGCTATACAGAAAATGCTAAGATGGATGATATCATCCTATTTGTCTATTTGGGAGCAGGTGGTCCCTGCTTTTGAAGCCTTAACTAAAAATGTTTGACCAGCCCAATATCCTGAAGTATTATACTTTTGATTTGTTATAATAGTTCTTCAGGTTCAGGTCTTGTTGTAAGTTTTTAATATATTTTGAGTCATTTTTTGTATTTTCCAAAGGTTATAATCTAGTCTCATTCTTCAACATGTGGATATCAAATTTTCCCAGCATCATTCATTAAAGAGACTGTCCCTTCTCGGATGTGTTCTTGGCCTCATCATTGAAAACTGGTTGATTGGGAGTCGGCGAGATAGCTCGGTGGTGTAAAGTGCCTGCTTAGGCAAGCTTAGGTAAAAGCGCAGGTACTGCAGTTCGATCCCCAGCATCACATACCACACTAGCCTCACCCCCCAGGGTGGGCTGAGCTGGCCACACACACACACACACACACACACACACACACACACACAGAGAGAAAATTGGTTGATTGTAGGTGTATGAATTTATTTCCATGTTTTGTCGTTTCTAACAGTGCCTATATGTTTTTATTACAATGCTGTTTTGCTTACTATAGTCTTAATATGCTTTTCAAAGTCTGATATCTCACACTTGATTTACTTTTCTCAGGATTTCTTTTTCTGCTCAGATTCTTTTGTCATTGCATATCCATTTTAGAATTTTTTATATTTCTATGAAGAGTGTCATTGGTATTTCAACAGAGCTTCATTAAATATGAAGATAATATGGAGTCAATCTGACCTTATTAATTATTCTAATCTAAGACTACAGGGGTAGATTTCCACATATTTGTGAAGTCTTCACATTTTTTTCATAAATGTTTTGGGGTTTTTTATTTATTTATTTGGTACATGGTTTCACTACACAGCTTAGACTCCAAAGTGATCCTCCTATTTTCAGCCTCTCCAACGCTGGGATTATAGGTGTGCACCACCATACCCCTTCTCAATGGCAGGATCAGTAGGGCCAGGGGCAGTGCTGGTACATGTGGTGCCAGAGATCGAACCCTGGTCCCCGCACTTGCCTAAGCAGGGGCTTAATCCACTGAGCTATCTCACTGGACCTGTTGTTTTAATTTTCTGTTGTATTTTTCAATTCTTTAAAAATGTTTGTTCAAGCTAACTTATGGATTTTTTTCTTATGTAAATGGAATTAACTACCTTCTTAATTTATCAGATAGCTCACCACAAGCATATATAGAAATAGTTCTTGTTTTATATTTTATTTTGTATCCAAAACTTTTTAATTGATTACTCTTAACAGTGTGTGTATATGCATGTGTGTACCCTTTAGAGTTTTCTATATGTACATCATATCATTTGCAAAAACAGTGCTAATTTGACTTTTTCCTTATTTAATTCTTTTAATAAATAATAGCTTGTACTAGAACTTGTTATACTGTGTACCACTGAACTGTATTTCTAGACATTTTTAAAATTTTATCTTGGGGCCAGAGAGATGGCTCAGTAGAATAAGCCCTTCCCTGGCAAGCGCAAGGGCCTGAATTCAATCCCCAGTTCCACAAAAAAAAAAAAAAAAAAAAAAAAAAATCTTGTGATAGGTACTCAGTAAGTTCCTCGGGTTAGTCTTCAATTTCAGTTATAGTGTTTCTGTCATGCGAGGAGCTGAGATTAGTGTCCACAGCCTCCTCGGGTAAAATTCCTGCAATTTGAGATGACAAAGATGAAATTGGGTACACCATCTTAAGTGAAATAAAACAGACAAGGGAAGACAATCTCTATGTTCTCATTCATGTGGAATATAGAAACAGTTGCTCTCATTGAAGAAGGTAGAATGGTGGTACTAAATACTGAAGAGTGACATAGGTAGGGAGGATAGGAAGAAGCTAGTCAATATGTACAAAGGTGCACTTAGATAAGATAAATAATTTTTATTGTTCCATTAGAGAGTAGGGTGACAGATTTGACAACTTCTAGGGTAGAGTTCTTTGAATGTTCTTACTACAAATAAATGATAAATGCACAAGGCAATGTATGCAGTAACTATTGTAATTTGATCATTATAACATATGAATATGTATCAAAATAGTATAGTTTACCCTATAAATAAGTATAGTCATAAAGAGTCAATAAGAAGAAAGAAGAAAAGGAAAGGAAGAGAAGACAGAAAGAGAAAGTGGAAGAGGAGAAGAAAAGAAGAAAGGAAGGAAATAAATATAGATACCAGAAAAAATCGAACCTTGGAACAAGAAATATTAGTAATAAAGTTGAGTACTGCCTTATGGAACAAATACCAATTTACAGAAGCTGTAACAACTCAACAGATATATGAACCTAATGCAAACCTGCTAAATACTTGAAAGCAAATGAGAAAATGAAAGATAAATGGGTAAAACAACAATTTGTGTAAAGAATTCCATACTTCTTTATCAATAATTAATAAGCAAAACCAACAAGAATCTTAGAATATTTGAAAACTATAATCAACTCTATCTAAAGAAAGACCATGGAGATAGCTCAGTGGAATAA
>NW_004524623.1:11695618-11713814 GCF_000260255.1 Octodon degus
AAGGAAGGAAGGAAGGAAGGAAGGAAGGAAGGAAGGAAGGAAGAAAGGAAGGAAGGAAAGAAAGAAAATTAGAGTAAGACAATAAATATGTCCAAAGAATCTTGCCTCCATTCTATCATTTCCTAATGTCTCTGATCTCTAATATTCTAGCATACAAACTAAAGCAGTACTAAATATTCAAAACTTAACTTTTCCATATGCAGTTAACAGTCCCATATGTAAATCTTAGAAAATAATTCGGATTAGCTCGGCTTGGCATATGAGGCCATACTATAGATGCACTTGCTAAGGTTAGTGGATAAAAGTCTGTTTTTCCTAACCTGGTCAAGTGATCGCTGCTATGATAAACCAGAAAGTCTGATATGATTGACAGTCACCACTAGATCTCTGTTCATGTCAATGCAGAAGCTATCACCCTAAGAAAAATGGGACAGGGAAGATTCTTGATGGCTGAGCAATTAAAAGGGAATGATATTCTATCCCACTAATATATATTTCACTAATATTCCACTTAAGGCAGTGTGGATCAAACTGATATTTCCTTAAGTATCTTACTCTTCACAAGTAATTTAGCAGAAATAATTAGGGGCCAGGGAAATAGCTCAGTGGCATAAGTGCCTGTCTAGCAAGTGCAAGGTCCTGAGTTCAATCCCTCGTGCCCCCCCAAAAAAAAAAGCTTTGTTTAAAGGCTGGCCAAATAGCTCAGAGAATTAAAGCACCTGTAAGCAGATGCAGGGGCCCAGTATTTGATCCCAGGGCCTGCCTTGCAGTCCCCGCCCCAGGGCACGCAGAAATGACAATTGAGACTGGGCGTGGTAGTGTGCCTTAATCCTAGCTCTTGGGAGGCTGTAAGCAGGTAGATCACTATGAGTCCAGTCTAGTAGTGAGACCCTGAACACCCTGCAGACCCTTCCCTAAAAATACAAGAGAGAGAGAGAGAGAGAGAGAGAGAGAGAGAGAGAGACAGAGACAGAGACAGAGACAGAGACAGAGAGACAGAGAGAGAAGTAATTAAGGTTGGAGCTTCTTGGTGTCACGATAACACCACGTTCTGATCTTGCACATGTCCTCTTACATCTTCAAATATTGTCTGTCAATTCAAATAATGAGGCAACAGGGATGCATTTCAAATTTTTCAAAACCATTATTTTTCCACGAAACCTTACAACATTGCTATCACAAAGGTGCTGCTTCTCTGGAACATTCACTGTGTGAGTTACTGCTCATTCTAGGATTTGAGATCCCTTGATGAAGTAATTTCCCCCCAAGTTTTGAATGTGATCAGTCGTGGATTAATGTGCACCCCCTTTGGCTGTAAGAAATCCTTCCAACTTGGAATCAGCTGAAGACAGATGCTAATTTCCAGCACCAGGAGTTCTCTAAGTAGAATATTTCATATAGCTATGGGAACAGTAGTTCCTATGTATTTCTGTTTAATCACTTCATCTCCATATTTGTATGGATACCAAGTTAACACGAGCTTTTCTGACAGCAGGGAACATAAACATATGAAATAAGGATAATATTTTATTTAACTGGTAGCAACTCTACACGAAAGATTCCTTTCTCCAATTTCTCTAAGCTTCTCTTCACTGCAAAGAAGGGATTAGTTAGGTCTCAGCCATCTTGAGCTACTACGTTGGAGGTAAAGCAACAGGAGTCTGTTGATATGTACCACTACAAAACGAGCAGCATTCCACCAGGGCCACATTTTGCTTCAAGCCTTTTCAGTTAAAAGATATAAAGCATTAAAGTTTCGAGCCATTATTGTTAGCTACAAGTATTAATCTTAAACCCATCAGGAAAAATGTACATTTGGAAAAACGATATATACCCTCTTCCATGATTGAAAAGGAAGTATTTTTTTCCTCGAAAAAGTTAACAACAACAACAAAATACTCCCAAGAAAGACATGAATCTGCTACCATTTGAAAAATTTTACAAGTATGGCTTGTACATTGCTCTCATAACTTTAGAAAGACAATTTTGAAAAATAAGAATAAAATGGGAGGAATTACTCAGTAACCAATATTAAGGTTTTCTATGCAGCTAAAGTAACCAAGGCAGCACAGCACAGCAAAGAGATAAACACATATGTCAATGGAACAGAACAGAAAACTTGGAAGATTTCGGGGATCTGAGGCTAGGAAAGAGTCAATACACTTGACATTACCAGCAAATGTCATGAAAGGAGTAAGTGATCAATTTAACTTTCTCATAATGAAAAGCTTTTCCCCCTTAAAGACATTATCAAAAGGTTAGGAAAAGTAAAGGCTGCACACTGGGAAATTGGGACCACATGTAAGATAAGGAACTAATGTTGAGAATATATGCAGAAAAATGCAGTTTCTTCCTGGAAATTTGCACTTCTTCACACAAGAGAGTTCTTCTGGAGCAGTCACAGAGACTGAACAGTAAACTGAGAAGGGCACAACTTGCTTCTCACCACATTTCAAAGACTTAACAAGAGACAAGCCAGTTGAGTGGGAGATTTAGAAAACTTATGAGGCATTCAAAATACTTTTATTATGTAAAAGGAGAACAATGGTACATTGCATTTTGTCCTTGCTCCATGCAAGTCAGAAATAAAATTAAAACTATCTTCTAAGAAAACCCAACCTGCTTAAAATTGATTGACCATACTTACAGTCAAACAGAAGAGCAAGCATCCTTAGCAAGTAGGCAAAGTTTAAGGATTCATTTGTTATTTTTTTTAAAATGATTTAATGAATCAAGCCTGTGTATCAAGCAAGAACAAAAGAATAAGAACCAAGAAACAAAGTTGTAACAGACATGTGAAAAGATGCACATAGATTGTTACCCCAAAACTGGAAAGATAAAATTTGAACTTGGCCAAAGGAGTTTGAAACCCAGAGTCTACACTGGAAATGAATTGGAAAACCACAGAAACATACACAAAAAAACAGTAACCATGCCTTTGGTCACTAGGTCTTGGAACAGTGAAAGATCGTGGAATTAACATAAACCACATTTTAGATGTATGCCTTTTTACTAAATCTGAAAATAATTTAGCACTATCAAGAAGTGTTTCTATTTCACAAATAATGATGTTGAGATTGATGGAGTGATTAACAATTCTCTGTAAGTCTTGAAGTAGGCATTTAACCACCTCTAACAACAAACTACTGTTATAAATGAGTTAGGCCTGAATATTTGCTTACATTAGTACAGTAAGAACTTTGGTATTCATTAAATCTTCCTTTAAAGTGAAACTGTGAGCCAAACAGATTTTGAGATAAGTCTTTGTGGAAGTCTAGTGGTCAGATGGGGAGATTAATCCTTACAAAAGTCCAGCGGCTTTCCTGAAGATGAAGGAGGTAGGATGCCGACAGCCATGCAGACAGATTTGTTCTTTGTACTCAAGGTTGGTAGTTTTCAAATCAAGTGTTGCTCCTTGAGTCAAGTGCTCTCTAAACTCAGAGTGCAACTACTGTCATAGCTGTACTCACCTAGGACGGAGTCCAGAAGGGAGACTCAAACAGGTGAAAGCACAGTCAGGATCATTCATTTAAGGATTATAAATAGTTCTAGAGAACATAGACTGCGCCCATGTTGCTATGCTCCTCTGTGCTGCACCTCTCTTAGATGCAAAGGGGCTACTTGTAAAATGTAAAACAGTAAGTAAGTAAGAGTAACGCAGGGTCCACCTGGTAGCGTCTCAGTACAAAGCACTGGGATACAACGAATGTTCAATATTGTATATTATTAGTCACAGCAGCAAGAGTAGCAATGGTCACAATAGAATAACTTCTTGTCCCTGAGAAAAAGGAATTTTTAGGCAATCACAAGGACAGACAAAGAAATGTAAACTGCTGTAGCGAAGATGGCCAAAAATGTTGTATTTTAATGTCTTATTTTGAGAAATTCTGCCTCAGTGAGTTAACGAGTGCAAGACATTTTCGGTGTTGCCTTTTGGAACAGTTATAAGCACGGCCACCTTTATATATGGTCAACAGGGGTAACATAGACAGTGATACTTACGTTATAAATGCTTGAAATGTAAATAATGAGGTATGGCATACTAATCTGCATTTTCTTCTTTTTCAGATCTCAGTATCTTTTTAAACAAAACACAAATATTTACCTTTAGATGGCATTCATAATCACTGCATCCAGTGCATGTTAGCATACTGCTGCTCTATTGAGTTCCATAATTTCAATAGTCTGAGAAAAGGCAATGACTTTACTGCATGATATAAATACAGCAGTAGTTGCAAAAGAAGATTTTATTTCATTTAAACAGCATTGATGTTTATAATTACTCTCTTGTCATTTATAGCACATAAAATAATAACCTTTATGCCCATATTCTCTTTCCTAACATTGTTTTCAGTAAATTTTTAATTTATTTATTTGTTGCTTATTTAGTAAGAAAATACTTGCTGAGCATATCAAAATGTTGAGGGGTTGGAGAGATGGCTCAATGGTCTAAAGCACCTACTTAGAACAAGCTTAGCGAAGCACAGGGACTGCGTTTCAATCCCCCAGCACCACATGCCAGCCAGCCCGCCCCCTGGTGGGCTGAGCTGGCCACACACACACACACACACACACACACACACTAAATAAAATGTTAAAAAATAAAATAATAAAAAAATGTTGATGAACATAATGTAGCACTAAGAAAAAGATGAGTTTTGCCCTAATGAGCTTATAGCACAAAAAGAAAACTACACACTGAACACCATAATGAACAGGTTGCTTAGTGTTATGATTACTATTATATAGTGCATACAGATACAGAAGACAGCAAAATGTTCAACATTAATCCTATTTTAGTGATCAGTGAAGGATTCTAGAAGAACTCATTGTTAATTGAACTGAAATCTGAAAAGTAAATGATGGTGAACAGTCTTAAAATGAACAGGTACTGACCAAAAAAGTGAAGCTTATTCCACAAAGAAAGAACTAGAAGAACAAAACTCCTAAATTACTAAAAATATATGACACATTGAGGAACTAAGGGAAGGCTTTAATTATTATCTCCTAAAGAACAAGTTGCTATGTGGCCAGTAAAGGTCATAATTCTAGGAACTTAATCCTATTCCCAGTTTAAACTAGATTTAAAAATTTGGACTATTTCTTGCAGGAATTATAAGCATTGAAATTTTTCTTAAATGATGCAATGACATAAGTGGCAGTGCAGATAAATTGCAATTGTGCAGAATGCAAGAAGCGATGTATGGGTACCAGATAAGGTGGTATTAAAGAGCAAGAAGAAAGCAGAAATGGGAGGACAGGAGAGTTTGGTGAAGAGGAGGGTTAGGCAGATATGTGAGGTTGAAGGACATGAGGAAAAAGGAAAATACAATTTTTCTCTCTATCTGAAATGAATGAGTGTACTATGAGAAAGAAAGCATTCTAGAAGAATCAACCCAATACAAGTAAAGGAAGAACTAAGCTAAATATATTCTGGATAACATATTGGATAATTGTTTCATATTAGGGAAAAGTGAGAGCTTAGAAGGAGGGCAAAAGCTCTCGTCTAAAAGGAGTTATTACATACTAGAGTTGCAACAACTCCATTTTTACAGCTTTTGCTCTTAATTTCAAATTGTGAGAGTGAGTAGATAGGTGGATAGACAGATAACAGAGATAGATAGATAGATAGATAGATAGATAGATAGATAGATAGATAGATAGATAGAGGAAAAAATGGATGGGATAAAAATTGAAGTTCAGAAGAGTGCTGGAAATGCACCCTTTGGCATGATAGAATCAGAAAATTTAAGTAGAATTGCAGAAGAAGGATTGAGGAAATCTCATGACACTATATTGGTTTATTTATTTATTTATTTATTTATTTATTTATTTATTTGATACAGGGGCTCTACCCATTCAGACTCGTAGAGATCCTCCTATCTCAGCCTCTCCAGCACTGGTATTACAGGCATGTGCCACTGCACTCTGACCTGCAATTGATTGTGCAGTTTGGCATGGTGGTTTTGGGTGAATGAGAGGTGTGCAGACGAGCAATGGCAGACAGAAACAAAGATTCTTAGAAACTTATTAAGACAATTAGCCTGCAAAGGACAAAGTTGTAACGGAAGTTGCGATCTTCAAGCAGGGACCTTTTTGGGTCATTTTAACATTATTTTTATACCGTCGATCTACCTGAGCAGGAACAGTCCAACTGAAAATGGAAAATACTGGCCAGAAAGGAAATTATGTAATCTAATGGAAAATTTAAAGGTAGGTTTTCAAAAGGAAGAGTGACAACGCAAACCTTGTGAAAGTAAAGATGGAAACAGTAAATTTTATTTTGTCTGGTAGACTTGCGATAGGAGTTTGAAGTAACTCCATTCTGATTTTATTTTCCACCCAAAGAGAAAATTCAAGTTTCTGCTGAGAATTCATAACGTAATGAAAGAAATGAGGAGAATGATAAAGTGAAATAGTTATTTTAGGCCATTGTTTTCACAGATGGGAAAAGAGTCACTGATGTTCATGACCGTGAACGAATAGTTGCATTGATCTACTTTATACTGGGATACTTATCCTGAGGTCCAGCTATTTATGCAGGCATTAAAAAATAGCAATATTATACTCTTGCAGTCTTTGACTTTTAGTGGAGAATTAGGCAACTTGATGGGAGTAGGAATATTCCTAACAAGATACAGCCACATACCACATCTCTATGCTTTGATCAACAATGCACTTTTTGTATGACAGTGCTCTCAGCATATATAATAGAGTTCAGCTGGAGAGATGGCTCATTAGAATAAGTGCTTGCCTGGCAAGGGCAAGGGCCTGAGTTCAATCCCCAGTTCTGCCAAAAAAAAAAAAAAAAAAAGAAAAAGAAAGAAAGAAGAAAAACATATATCATAGAGCTGAAATTTGTCCAGCATTTAGTGATGGGACAGATTTCCCACATCTAGCATAGTACAACCCATGGTTTACATATTTGTGGTGATGCTAGTGAAAATAACCTTATTGCATTATCAGTCATATAAAAAACAGCATATACAATAACGCACAGTACAGGGGCCGGGGAGATGGCTCAGCAGAATAAGTGCTTGCCTGGCAAGCACAAGGACCTGAGTTCAATCCCCGAAAAAAAAAAAAAAAAAAAAAAAAAAATGCACAGTACATAATACTTGATAATGCTAGTAGGAATCTCTGTCAAATATGTATTTACTATAACATTTTTTAAATCATTCATTTGGAGTGAACTTTTCCCAATTATATTTTTAAGTTAAATGTAAAGCAGCCTCATGTAGGTCCTTCAGGGAATATTCCAGAAGAAAACTGCTTTAGGATTCTCTAGAGGAAAAGAATCAATAGAAATTCTCTGCATACTTATACAGAGGTAATTTTTAGGTAGGCTGTCAGGAGAAGGTGGGAGCATCCAACACCGCTGTTTGTACAGCAGAGAGCTGGAGGACCTAGACCTGCTCAACCCAAGAAGCTGGGAGCCACAGGACACACAGGACCAAGGATGATGCAGCAGTGAGAAGGGAAGGTCGGGCTGCTCACTGGAGAATGTCTGGTGTGAGACTACTGGCAGGTTAAAGAACCGGAAGATCAAGGTCCAAACATATGGCAGGACAGAACATATCAGCCAAAGACTAGAGGTCTGTGTTTATCCCATCCATCCCACTCCTCCCTGAGTTTTCTGGGCTATGTGTAAATCATCCTCTCAGACATACCCAGAACTGTGCTCTACTATTTGGCCAGGCTTTTCTTTAACCAGTTAAATGAGCTTATCATGGTCAGTGGTCACAGTGACTATTATCAGGGAAGGTGGCTGCTCTGCCCGTGATATCGCTCAGGGCAATTTCTGGAAAGACAAAATGTAGAGGACGTGAAAGTCACTGATTTTAATGATTCTGACTCCATGTAGGACTAAGCCACTATATGTGTGTGTATGTGTATGTGTCTTAGTCATTAACCAAAATATTAAAAAGTAAAAAGCTTATAGAATATGACATGAAAAAGAAAATATTTTGTACAGCTGGACAATGTGTGTTTTAATTATTATTACAAAATAATCAAAAACTCTAATAAATGAAGCAAAGTATCATCCCATTTTACTATAGCTATTATATATATATATACATATATGTATATATGATGTATATATATAAATATATATGTATATATGATGTATATATATAAATATATATGTATATATGATGTATATATATAAATATATATGTATATATGATGTATATATATTATATATATAGATATAGATATATATAGAAATATATATATATAATGTAAGGCCGTAAAGATTAAAAAAATCTGAGGGCCAGCTAGATAGCTCAATGAACTAAAGCTCATGCTTAGGCAGGGCGCAGCAGCTGGGGTTCATTTCTCAGTATGCCATGGCGGCCCCGCACCCAGAGCGCTCTGAGGCTGTGATTGAGACTAGGCATGGTGGCGCGTGCCTGAAATCCCAGTGCATGGGAGGCGGAAAACAGAAGAATCATTATGAGTCTGATCTATGTAGTGAGACCCAGTAGATCCTGTACTAACTAACCAACTAAATAAATAAATAAATAAAGTCTGAAAGGCAAAATAGATATAGTGAATTGGAAAGAAACTGAACATAAAGAATAAACAATTGATATGAGGAAAAGGAAAAAAGATAGGGAAAAAAAGGAATGGGAAAAAATCATGTGTGTACATATACAATAATGATAATATGATTGTGCTACTAATTTCTATCAATTTTTTGAAGGTAGCAGTTAATGTTTAAATTTTTCACTTCAACCAATTTTATACACTATTATCTCTAATCTGAGGAAGTATATTGAAGGCAGCAATGTGCAGCATAACCATCACTGTTGAGCATCATTCACCTTGTTTTTTTTTAATGTGTATTGTTTCTAATGTTTTATGGAAATGAAGAGTTAATATTTATTTGTTTGGTCTTATATGCCCATATCTGGTAATCTGAGTGACAAATTTTATGATGTAAATGTATAGTATAACAATTGTTAGCTTTCTATTCCTGTTTGGAATTACCATACTATTTTTATTTTATGTTGCTTTGCTTTTGTCCTTATCCTTGTTGTTCTTTGGAGTTTTTTAAATTTAAAAATAAAGTAATATTCCAGTATTAATTAATTATTGTATTGAAGAAAATCTTCTTTTATCAATTTAGCATCACCTATTTACAAAATCTACAGCAGTTTACAATGAAGTCTCCAGCTTTCATATTGTTTTATCACCGGATCCCCCAAAGGACCTTCCACTCCTGAGGACTCCATTAGAGGCAAGTCTCCTATACCACATACTTTTTTCTCATATTTTTAATGTACCTTTTCTATGGAAAAGGTTATTACATGTTTAGAGACACAAATACGACTGTGTTTTTCCTGTCTGCTGTATTTAGTACACTAATGTGGTGTACAGGTTCATAGTATGGTTCGAGGCTACACCACAGCTAGGGACTTAGTTAACTGTTCCATCTAGATTGGTGTGAGTACAGTCTGTGATGTCTGTACAGTAGGGAAATCACCTAATTATGCAGGTTGATGAATGTGTCCCTAGTGCTCAGTGATACTCATTGTAGTGTGATGGGAAATAGCACATGCAGAAAAGTATCAAAGTTACCTTATTATGCCTAAGATGTTTGAAATGCAGTGAGATAGTGAGGTTAAGCTTGATAGCCTAAATCGTTTGATAATAACAATAAGCTTGTCTTCTGGAGGGTTAACAACCTAAGTTTGCAGACCAAAATTAGAGAAAAAAGAAGGCTACAAAGAAAGCCAACATTTTGGCCCTAGTCTTCTAAGGTCAATTAAGACTCAGGACATATGAGAACTTGTACTGTAACGTCATGTACCTCGGTAGTGTCCCAAATTTTCTGATCAAGAAGATTATGGGGCCAAAGAAGAAAGTGATCGATGACGTAGAGTGTGCCTAAGGAGAGTCACATGGGGAGAAAACACTCTCTCAGGCTTGCACAGAGAGCACAATGCCAAGCAATGGCCATGACTCATCCACATGGCTGCACTGACAAACGTTCTACAATCTGAGGTACAGGATCTCAGGATAAATCCTGAGGGCATTTCACTGACCTTCTCAGACCAAAAGCTACAACTCTTGTTGCATAGGTCTTGCTTTACCTTGGTCTTAACCATCCAGTAGAAAAGTATGAAGACGAAATATAGGAAGTAAAGCCATGCTGTTATGTTGAGCTGTGGGGGACTCAGGTCAATAATTTCTGACATTGCCAGTTAAACAGAAGACCCAATGCTATTATGGGCTACTGGACTCTTTTAGAATATTTTGCTGAGTTTACACACCTATAATATTCAATAACGGAACTTAGAAAAAATGGGGTATACTGATGAATGTCCATTTTGTATCTGTGTATTCAAAGTGGTTAGGATAGGTATATAGTTGCATTCTCTTAATGAATAGAATGATTTGTTCTAATGGTGTTTGTAAATACGATCACAAGTCCACATCTTGTACAGCAATTAACCACTAAGAAGAATATATGCAGTGTATTATTTGTTGAAATTGTACTTCTGATTTGATTCGAAACTGTCTCATTGCTATCTGTTTATCAATAAAACTTTGAAAAAAAAAAGAAAAGTATCAAAGTTATACAGGTAACTAGGAAGGAAAATGAGAACAGTGCAATGGATGTGGAATGTCCATTATGCTTTGGGGGGGACAAAACAGTACCAAAGAGTGGAGGTTAAAATGTGATTATGGGTAGAGAAAAGTTGGTGAAATCAAGGATCAATCTATCAGAGTAGAATTTTCCAAAGAACATAAAAAGCCAGCTTGCTTGCTAAAGAATTCTACAAGATATAAGATGGACACAGTTCTAGTAGATGCTGAACCATAATCATAATGGTCTGTACAGTGACAATGACACTGTGTGAAAACTGTCCCCCTTCCATTCTGCCAGTGACCATCTTCCTCGCCTGTAGGATAATAAATTGATTTGCTTATTGTATCTGTCACACTTCCATCTCAAATAAATTAACATGAAAATTATTTAATAAGAATATAACTTTCCCCAAATAAAAAATGTAATATCTATAAAAAGATAAATATTTCCACAGATAATGCTTTTAGAAAATGTGGACATGCAATACACTGCAGTACTGAATTGTCAAACTCTTTTAAACAAGATCAGTAGTTCCACCTGTGGAAAGGACATTGCAGAAAGGTGAGTCAGAAAGTGTGAAAACAAAGTGTGGTCAAGGAGATATTGACTGCAGGTATCTAATTTGAAAAAAGGCCCACATGAAAATTAAAGAAACACTTAAATAAAGTTAAAAGTAGATAGGTGCCAGCATTTGCTATTAATATTTCATAAGTATGATCTATAGTAGATTGTAGTAGTCAAGGTGAGACAGTAGGGTGAAAACTAATCAGAGGATATCAACAGCTAATTGGAGGCTTCTGATGTCTGTATACTTAAAGGTAGTTAAATAAAATGGCATGTGAATGCCTGTTAATATTTAAATATCAGTATTTCTTTAGCTATTCTATGTTTTAAAATTAAACTTCTGTACCCATATGTGTTATTATCATCCTTGGAAAACAGGAATATGATGTTGAAGAAAGTTCTTTTAACATGAAGAAAAAGTGTTATGAGCTTTTAGAAAAGCCATCATTAAGAACAACACCTTAAAAACAGCATTTTAAAACAATAAAAATTATGATTGCATACATAAAACTAAAAGGATCCAAATCTCATGATAAATTCAGAAATAGAAAGCAGAGATTAATATGTTTTACAAAAGGGATAGTTTTACTTTAAATTAGCTAAAATGTCTACTTTATACTAAAAATATTGATATTATCTTTATTAATTTCCAGTGTTTACAACAATTATTTTATTAAGTATTTAAAATATAAAATGCTATTGGGCTCCCATATATTAAGAAAAGTACTAGGTACCTAAAAAAAAGAGAAAGATTTAATTTATTTATTCGTATTTTAGTAAGGGTCTACAAGGTCTCACTACATAGATCGGACTTATAGTGATCTGCCTGTGTTCACCCTCCCAAGAGCTGGGGTTACAACAACGCCATCCAGTCCCAGTCGCCGTTTTGGCACGCCCCAGGCAGGGGGCAGCATGGCAGGCCGGGATCGAACCTCAGACCCCTGCGTCTACCTAAGCAGGCGCTTCAATCCTCTGAGCTATTTGCCCAGCCCTGAGATACTTGTTTTAAACAATACATGAAAAAGTTGTGAACTTCATGTTAATACAGTTACAGAGAACACTGTTTCAGATTTTGTTGTAAAAGAATTCGTGAACCTAGGGTCTAGCTCAGTGGCACAGCCCTTGTCTACAATGTGAGGAGTAGGCCCTCAGTCAACACTGGAAAAAGTCAGCAAAATGAAGTGCTGTGCAATGAGGAAAATATGGGAAAGATGTAATCTTAAATATGAACTAAGTACCTGCCCGGCAAGAGCAATGTCCTGATTTCAATCCCGGGTACCACAATCAATCAATCAATCAATCAATCAGATTTATTTCTTAATATGATGATATGTTAAAGGTCACAATGTAGTGGACCCTGCATATTAGTAGAAACACTTTAATGGACCTCACTGATTGCAGTCAAATGCTACCTGAACAGCCTCCATCTTTCGCTGTCACAGGAGCTGAGGGGCAAAATAAAGCAGTGACGCTTTGAGTAATGGCCTTGCAGGTCCTCAACGTATTTCATTTTTTCTAAGAAAACCACAAATTATAAGTAAACCATGTATTCATTAATTATGAAATATAATCCACAGACTTCGACTTTCTTATTTTTCAAGAATGTTAGAATGATTAATGTGACACAAATTAATGTCCAAAAAAAAGTTGTCACATTCTTCACAATTCACATAATTGCTCCTCTCATGACCGAGAAAAATACACAACTAACACAAACACGGTTTAACCCGGGATTCAATTAGAATACAAGGTACAAAGTGCTTCTGAAAGAGAGAAAGAATGGAACGGGAGAATGCAAACACAATAGCTTTACAACCATCTCATTACAGAGGTGACTTAAAAAATATGGGATAAAGAAATGGGAGAAACTAAATGACTATGTTGCAAATTTTCTGCTTGCCAAGAGCAAGACTCCCACCAGGGAAAGCTAAATTGAGAGTCGAGAAATACCATCAAATAGACATAAAAATGGAATATACTGTGTTTTTTAAACAAGGAAAAGTGCTTCTATTAGGTCATTTTATATAAAACATTTTCTATTTGTCCATTACATGCAACTCAATCATTATTACATAAGAAAGGAAACTCAGTCTTATATTCGTCATATACTTACTGAAATGGAAAAATCTAATACAAAAACCTAATGCTGTGAAAGGAGTAATTTTCCAGTTATACTAGACCTGAAATGAATCAATAAAAGAAGAAAAGGAGCAGTGGTATATGAACATAACAGGAAAAGTTCTGAATAAACTCATTAGCCCAGAAAAGTGGCAAGGATTGAAGGGAATGTATATTATGCCAGGAAGTTCAGAGAGCGAATTTCTTGCAGTTTGATAGCAAGTTGATGGCTGAAAACAATAAAAGAAACCAGTAAAAGGAATAACTCACCAGTCCTACTCACCAGGCAGGGATGAAAGTCCTTGTACTTAACATTTTTCAGGAATGTTCAAAGATCCTGTTCCTGAAAAATTATAAAACAACACATTAAACAAGTAACAGATCGTGACCTTTGGGTGGGCCTGTGATTTACTCAGACTCAGCACGGAGACATTCTACGAAGTAGAAGTGATGAGACGGACTGTACATCAGCCGAGATCAAAGACAAGACCATCTCAGTACGAAGTGAATTGCAATGTAAACATAGGAGGATTCACACATATGACATTTTTCTATTTCTAGTCTAGCATAAACATAACATTGCCTATCTATTTGCTTTGAAATAAAACTTCTTGAAATATAACTTTAAAATGAAGAGTAACAATTCAGTATTATGGTTTTGCCTTACTAATGTTGAAGATAAAGAGGCACATTTATGGCCACAATTGAATGAGGACTCGATTCAATCTCCCATTGTCAACACCTGTACAAAATGAATAAAATATAAGAATTGTCTGCTCTTCGTCATCCAACAACTGGCAAAGTCGGACAAGAGAAACAAAATGAACTGCATGATTTGCATAAAATTGTGCCTGCACTCTTGTTCTAAACTAAGAATTAGGTACAGAAGAGACTATTGCTTAATAGAGGAGCCAGAGGCTGGACTTTATAGATGTTGAGGCACTTGGAGTTGCAGGGCAGGAAAGATCCAGGAACTGCACAGAGAAAACAATTCCAGGAATGATCTGCATCAGCCTCTTTGACTATTTGTTGATTACTCTGTCAATAGTTTTCTGGAGAAGCAGAAGTAGATAGCTAGATAACTATATGGTAGGTAGAGAGAGATAATTGATAGACAGATGAGAAGATGGATGAAAGGATGGATAGATGGACAGATAATTTCATTTTATTATTTTATTTATGTATTTGTACTATGCAGTTCACACTCATAGTGAACTGTTTACAGCTCCCCTAGCACTGGGATTACAGGCATGTACCACCATGCCAGGTCTAGGTGGCCAGCTCAGGGTATCCAGGGGTGGGGCCATATAGATAATCTTAAAGAATTGGCTGCTAGCTAAAAACTTAAGCCAAAATGGACCCTATATTCTTAGGACAGAATTTTCTTCTTTATAGAAAAATTTCAATTTTTGCACTTCAAAAATTATTTGTTCAGTCTTGAATAACTATATCTGTGAATATGACCAACAGATTTGACAGTAAAATAGACAATAGAGCAACCATTGTTAATTAGCTATTCTTGTTTTGAAAATCTGTAACATGCATTCTTGTACTTACCCTGTTTCTTTTTTCTGCTATTTGTTTTTGCTTTTATTTTTACTCTTCAAAATAAATAAAACAAATTTTTTTTTAAAGAAGAATTAAATCTGATTGGACAAAGCCCACTTAAGTTACCAAAGTAACCATCTTGCAGTAACTTGATTATAGACATTTACCAAATCTAAAATATATATTTCAAAAAATTCCTTCCTAATATTAATTAGCTTAGCATTTGGTTGAATAACTGGGTACTGCAGCCTAATTAACTTGACACATGAAATTAACATCACAAGGACTAAAATTTACATGAAACTCTACAAAGGCAACAGCTGGAGAGCTATAATCTACGAGCTATGATCTACGAGCTGAACCAGAGCATCCCGCACTGGGAAACTCACAAATGCCCATCAAGTAGAATTATGTGTCCTTCTTGATCATTAGAGTCATCAGTGAGAATCAAAGAAGGACTACACATTGGAACAGGAACTAACTTCATACAATACAGGCTTCCTAAAATGCACCCAGTGAATATACAAACAAGTTTCAAAAGCAGCAGTCAATAATAACTTAGTTTCTGTCAATTCAAATCTCAACATTTTTACTTTTTAATTTAAGTTTTGTGGGTACTGGGAATCGAACTCAGGACCTTACACTTGCCAGGCAAGCGCTTGTGCTCTGAGCTGTATTCCCAGCCCTCAACATTTTTCAAGTGAAGGTGAGTCCAGACCCATGATCATAATGCACAGAACACAATTTAAAAGAATGGCAGCCCTAGTAAGAAGCAAGAAAACATTACAAGGAGAAATTTGTTAATACAAACGGTTCTAGAGAGGACAGGAACAATAAATTGACAGACAAATACAATAATAATTCTATTATTACTGTATAAGTGCAATCAAAGAAAACCATGAACACACTGAGAATGAAAGAAAAAATTATGAAAAAGATGTAAGTGGATCTTCTTACAGGTGAAAATTATCATATCTGAGGTGAAAATTTACTATCCAGACTTGGCAACAAATTGTGTGAGGCAAATGGAAGATCCGTACATATGGGAATGCAGAAATGGAAAACACCCACAATGCAGCACGGTAGATAAATGACTAAAGAAAAATCAGCAGAGCTATCACTAATATAGTGATACCCAGTGGTCAAAAATGTGTGTACTTGGAATGTCAGAAGAAAAGAAGGAGAAAGTTATAGTTTAAATTTTAACACTTTTCTTGGTTTTAGATTTAAAAAGCAGACAGAAAATAAATAAAAATATACGAATTCAAAGGACAATTAGAAAACAACTGCCAGGCATGGTGGTGCACCCCCGTAATCCCATCACTTGGCAGGTAGACACAGGAGGATTGTTGCAAGTCCAGACCAGCTTGGGCTATAAAGTGAGTTTAAGGCCAGCCTAAATCATATAGGAAGACCCTGTCTCAAAACAAAATAAAGTAAAACTGGCAATTGATTTTTAGACAGCATGTTACTCATTAATAGCTGAGTAATGTTTTCCAAAAGTCAATTTTAAAAAACCCTGTACAATGTATATTATTTAGCTGTAGTATGAAAGCAGAATTCAAAACCTTTAAGCTCAAATATAGAGAATTTAAACAGTATATTCTCAAAAAAATAAAAAAATATATTTTGAACTACATGAAACTGAAAACACAAAAATATTTAAGAAATAGTGTAAATAAAGTCTTTGAAACCAATTTATTCATATAATGTTACATAAGAAAAACAAAGACTTCAATCTATGATGTAAGTTTCATACAAAGTAACTTAGGATGGAAGAAAATATTAAAATCAAATTAAATAAGAAACAAATGATAAACAAAAATAACAGTCAATGATAAGGATTAACAAAATAAAACAAAACCATGTCATTGCAAAGAAATACTATTGGGTCAGTGAGATAGCTCAGTGAACTAAGCACCTGCTTAGGCAAGTGCAGGAACTGTGGTTCGGTCCCCAATACTGTATGCTGCATGACCACCGTCCCCAGGCACACTGAGCCGGTCACTAAGACCAAACATGGTGGCACATGCCTGTAATCCCAGTGCTGGGGAGGCTGAAAACAGAAGGATCACTATGAGTCTGAGCTGTGTAGTGAGACCCTGTACCAAATACAAATAAATAAATAAGATAATGTTGATAAAATATATGAAAGACTGATCAGGAAAAATATTAACAATATCTTGAATAAAAGAAAATATTCTTCACCAAATAAGATATACAGATCTTGCTACCAGTTAAATGCCTATTATAAATAACTGTATGACAAGGAATTCACTTGTCTAAACTTAATTTCTTAAAAGACATAAACTACCAAAACTCACATAAAAATACAGGAAGTATAACTAGTACTCTATACATTAATAAGTTAATGTATTATTTTGAAATGTCCACATAAATTCAAAATCAATGCTTTGGTACATTTTTAAAGCATATTTTAACAAAACAGGGCAGAATAAATGCCAGTTCTACACAACAGGTTTCAGAAATTATAAAACTCATTTTATGATGCATGTATGATTCTGATTCTAAAACAAGGCAAAGTCAGTACAAAATTTAGATTACAAAAACTCGAGTATACTCACAAACTTATTAAAAATGTGTTGTCAAATGCAATAATTCATACAAAGAATAATTCATGGTGACCAATTCAGGTTTATCTCATGTATACAAAATTAATGTAATATTCAAAAATAAATGTAATACAGATTTTTTTTTTTTTTTTGCGGATCCAGGGATTGAACTCAGGCCCTTATGCTTGTCAGGGACCCACTTATTCCACTGAGCCTTCTCCCCAGCCATTTTAATACAGATATTAAAAAGGAAAATCATATAACAACCTCAAAAGATACACAGAAAAATATGACTGCATTCAATTTACTTTCACGATAAAAATTAACAATATTTTGATATTAATTACATGTGCTGGAGTGAAATTCACTTCAACACAAGCATGCAAAAAGGGGAACTAAAAGGATGCAGTTGTAAAGTTCCACATTATCGAAAGCATCATAAAACTATTGGAAGATAAATTGAAAATTTAAAGTGATTTATTGTAAATCTTAGTGCTACCAATTAAATTGGGGTAAAAAAGTAGACAAAAAACCACAAGGGAAGATAAAATAGAATTCCAAAAATATTCTTTATGTTCTCAGAGGAAAAAATACATATGGAATAAAAAACAGCTAAATAAAAGTTTAAAGATATGTATTGTAAACCCTAGATCAACCAATTAGATTTAAAAAAAAAAAAGAAGTTAAAAATCTAAAAAAACATGAATAGAAATTTCAAAACTACTTCTTTTTTTTTTCAACAAATAACACACTGCATATATTCTTCTTAGTGGTTAATTGCTGTACAAGATGC
>NW_004524623.1:11720602-11743650 GCF_000260255.1 Octodon degus
TTTGCTGTAGTTATAACCTTCACACATACTGAAGTTCAGGTGGAGCTCTACAGATTTTGGAGTTATCCAGCTGCGTCTGGCTTAGGTATGGCTGCTGTGCTCAGCTCCTTCCCACTGCAGACCTGGGCTAGGAATGGGTCTGGGGGTTCCTGGAACTGGGCAGAAATTCCTACTCGGCGGGAAGGGTGGGGCAGGTAAGGTGGAGTGGTGGGGGGCGGCCCAAGGGGGTGGGAGAGGGTCCTGCCTATGCTGCGCCTGGGCTGGGACTGGTCCCGCCAGCGCAGGGTAGCAGGAACCTCTCCACACACTCACCGGACCTGGGCTAGGCCTGGGTCTGGGGGTACCCGGAAGTCGGCAGAAATTCCTACTCAGCGGGAGGGGTGGGGGGAGGCCAGAGGGGGCGGGAGAGGGTCCAGCCCAAGCTACGCCTGGGCTGGGACTGGTCCAGCTGGCGCAGGGTAGCAGGAAGCTCTCCACACACTCACCGGACCTGGGCTAGGACTGGGTCTGGGGCTCAAAAATACTTCTTAATGTTCCCAGAAAGGAACAAATACACATGAAGTAAAAATGAAATAAATAAAAAGGTAGCAGATTAATTCTCAGCCCTGTAAACAATTGACTTTCTGTGAAGTTTAAACACTGCAATTAAAGAACAAAACTTTCAGCAACATAAAAAACAATATACATTGTCATCACAGAAAACAATCTTTAATTATGAAAACACAGATATATTAAAAGTTTGGAAAACGTAGTTTGTTGATCACTAAAACTGGAAAAATCCATCTTATCAATTCCACTTTGCTTTAAAGACATTTAATGCAGAGTGTAAGTAGAATCTTACTTCAATAAAAATGTTCATATGTATAGAAATGGAATTGAATCATAACATAAAAACAGCATATCATGGCATTTAAAATAACTGACATAGAAATAATAGTTCAGTAGAGAACAAGGACAATTGACAAAAGGAATGTTGTTTGCTAAAGCAATCATTTTATGGAGTAAAGATAAGAAAAACTCTAAGTTTAGAATAAGAAAAACTAGAGATCTAAGACCAGAGACAAGACTTAGAGGAGATCAGAATTTTATTAATGTAAGAAGCAAAAGTTCAGAAAGTATAGAGATGAATAACCGAGAGGAGGGGGAGGTATTTTTTAGACTTTCAAAGTAGAGAGACTAAAAAGACAAATAATAAATATTTATACATTTTAATTAGATTTTAGTAGTAATGGTTGAAGGAACTTAAAAAATAAAATAGAAGGAAAACAAGCTAAAAACTGAGATGAGGAAAAGGACAAAAGAAAGGAAAAAGATATATTTAGGTACATATTCAGGACAGTTTGGATAACTGTACTGCCAATTTCTTCTGATCTTTTGAAAAGAGCAGTTAAAGCTTAAATTTTTTATCTTTTTATTAGTTCTTCTTTTGAATTGCTTACAGTATTTTGTTATTGCTTTATTTTATTTTTTCTTGAAACCAATCTTGTACATTTATATCTCATGTCCTGAATAATATATTTGAAGACAGCATCTTGTATTACATCAACTATTGTTGAATTCCTATTACTTTGCTTAGTGTAATTTTGTTATCATTTCTAATGCTGGGTTTTTTTCTATCACTATTTTGCATTCTTTTAAAAAAGTAAGCTGGAGCATTGTAATTTGTACTGTTAAGAGAAATTAGTAATGCCAAATATATACATAGCCCAGGCTTCACAGCCCAGGCTAGTCTCAAACTTGCCACGATCCTTCTGCCTCAGCCTCCTGAGTGCTAAGGTTGCGAGGCAGTGCCTGGCCAAAATATCTTGACTTCCTGGTTGAGAGCTCTGAGGATGCAGCACTCCAACTCTGTGCTAGGGAGTCCTCATCACAAGAGGTTATTCATCAGGTTCCCAGACAGTAAAGTCATGCCTCATAAATGAAGTTAAATTGACCGAATGTTCATTAAGCTCCTAGAAAAATGTAACAAACATAAAAGGTACCTAAGAAGCTATTGCATTAGTATCACAGGTGTAGAAACCAAGAGTCTAGAAGATGTCAGAGAGAAACCCACTGCATATGCCCTGCAGTCTTTTTCAGTTTCTGTCCTGCCAGGGGTGTAAAAGCAACTTCTCTATTTAAAGCATTGGAGTGTCACTTTTCCTTGTATTTATTGTAAATGTGCCCAAGAAATGACGAAGCAGAAGGGAAAGTCAATCAATACAGTGACATAAATTGCTTGGAGTCACAAGGTTAAGGATTTATTTTTCGCTTCCTCACCAACATGCCTGCTGATCCTTGGCATGTCACTTAACCACCTTGTACTTCAGCAAAAGTGAAGACAAAAGCAAACCTTCAGACATGCTGTGAGATTCTATGACTAATGGTGCTAGCTAATTCAGAATGAGTCAATATCTGTGGGCATCTACAATAGAAAATGATATTATTAAAGAGTCCCACAGGAGATCGTAAATACACTTCCTATATTAACAATGTGAAATGTCTCTGACTCCATATAGAAATCTATATTTTTATCATTCCTATAAAATATGTCCATAAACAAGCCTACTTCTGAGTCATTTTTTGAAATTCTCACCTTCTTACCATCTTTTGAAACAAAGCTTCTAAAAAAACTTAACTTTTTCTCTATATTATCCCTTTTCTCTCCTAACTCCAATCTAAGCAGTTATTTTCTCCACTACTCTATCAAAACTTCATGATATCCCTTGTGAAGTCAGCATTATCAAATGTCATGGTCTTAACAGAGTTGGTTACTCTTTGTGAAATGTTTCTTTGACTTGGCTTATGAAGTAACAAAAAGTGTTAGTCTTCTTCTTCTTCTTCTTCTTCTTCTTCTTCTTCTTCTTCACATTTTCCCCATCACTCTCATTATTATTATTATTAATTTTTGACTTAAAAATTGGTTGCGTTTCAGTGCCTAGCCCTTGAATTTCCTCACTTGTCAACTGTTCTTACCCCACTGGTACTCTTATCCAGCTCTATGCATTTCAATACCATTAATATATTGATGTTTTACTTTTTTAAAGCTGCAACCTCCTTTAAATACTAATATTTCCTGTTTTTTAATAAACATTGCAGATTAAATATGTGACAGACTGAACTCTTGCTTCAGAACCCTCCTACTTTTCCAGTTGACCAAACAAAAGTCTAAACATTTATCTTTAGAAAATTCCACCTTCAATACTTCAATGGTACCTAGTGGTGCTGTCTCAAAAATATCCCAGATTACAACAGTCCTCACCCTTTTAACCACTTTTTCGCTACTTCTTAAATAATCTCAGTAATTTACTTATGTATATTTTAAGTTCCTGGCATTCCCAAATATTTTCCACACACTACAATGGAAATGAAAGCTTGAAGCACAATCCTGCCCAATTTACCTTACGTTCCAATTTCTACAATCACTTCTCATTGCCAAACCGTGTCCTCACAATGCATCACATAATGTGCTGCTCACAACTTCGCTAAGAACATCTCCTACTTGATAACTGAGCTCCAACCATATTGGCCTCCTTGCAAATAGTAGAACAAAACAGGTAAGTTTCCACTCCAGGGCATTTGTGTTTCTTCTCTCTGATGTGAATGATCGCTTCTTCACTGTCTTTGCGCTGGTCAACAACTGGTTTACAAGCGATGCTCTTTCTCAGAGAGGCTTTTCCTGGTAGCCTTAAGCATAACCCCACTACTTCCCTTCCTCGTATTCATTAAAAACATGATGAATGCAATGCGAGCACAAGTAATAGTAGTACAGTACTATGGCTCTCCTCTTTGACCACATTCTACGAGACCACTGAAGAGTAGAAAGAAAACTGTTCTCACATTGTATCACTTACCTGAGGTTATTTTGTGAAAATTACATAGCTCATTATCAAACGAAGAAAGTTGTTCCCACCATGTTTTAGAATGCTTGGCCTGATGCTTTGTTCATTACAGAAAATACACACAAAACAACCAAAATCCTTCTATTATTTATTAATAAATTCATTACTGAAAAATGGTGTTACTTAATAACTTGCATGCTACATAAAGGTCAGTGCCAAGACATGTAATTAAAACTATCTTAATAGATTAATGAATCAACCCAGATTAGACATAAGAGAACTTTGTAATTAGTCATAATTACCTAAAGGGAAAACAAAGGTGTTTCAAAGGTATTGGAACAGAAGGACAATTTTACATTGATTTTCTTTCCCTCTCACTTTGTCACACAATTTTAAAAATTGACTTTATGGTGCTCAGGAATGGTGGCTCCAGTAACAGCGCTATGCAAACTCAGAAGATTGGACAGCTGAAAATGAAAAATAGAATGAACAGAATAGCTGAAAACACACTTTTCTTAGCTGGAGGAATTAGTTCAGCAGAATATAGTTGCTCATAACCCCACATCACACCGTGAAGCCTCTGTACATTTGTACATATCAATCAAGAAAAGGAAAAAAGAAGAAAGAAAAGAGAAGAAAGGAAGGTGGAGCTAATAGCTTCATGGCTCGGACACTGAAGATACTGTAGGACTTCTCCTTCCACATGAGTGCTCCCCTGAGGCATTGCTTCTTGGCTATCTATCCTCCTCATTTCCTTTTATTCTAACATCTTCTAAGTACCTTTCATTGTTACCTCCTTTTCAAATAGGGATTGAATGGTGGCTATTTTTAGCTATAGTCTTTTGTGTCAAAAATGTGTTCTAGTCACTCGGTAGAACTGGGCAGTATACTTCAATCATGCAAGTCACAGAGCAGGCAAAGTTCTTGGTTTGTGGAGGTGACAAAGCAGCCGGGACAGGGTCACTATTAGAGTTCTACAATGTTCCTAGTAAATTTCTTGTATGTCTTCAACTAATGTCTGGTTTCTGATCCTAATTTTTAAAATAGATAATACAAAATTTCAAAGGAAAAATGCTGTTGAGACTTTTGTCACAGTTAAGCTTAATATTTTCATCAATCCCATATAAACTTACATTTACAAAAAATTTACAAAAACATTTACAAAAAATATTAACTCGTTACATTGTTTGTCCTAATAGTAAAATTTTGTTGTTAATGTTCTCTCAAAAGAATTATATTCTATTATCAACAAATAGTCTTTAAAAGGTATAGAAACCATGGAATGCATAATTGCATGAAAACATTAGAGCACAAAAAATTAATTTTCCTATGTATCATGTAACAAATCTGGTAAGTATTGAAACACATAATATTATCTAAATTATTATTCTTTAAGATTTGCATAAATAATGTTTGTGTTCAACTGGTATTTTATTGGAATGTTCTCAATATGCCTTAGATTTACATAAATCTTAGCTGAAATAGGTAGTGCTTGCATTTTTTATTTAAATAATTGAAATAATGTCTGGAAGAATATCCAAAAGTGGGTATTTAATTTTTGAAGTGTTAGAATTTGTTTTGTTTTAAAATTTACATGTACATTTTAAGGCAGTGTTCTCTTCTGGAGACCAAGTTTCTCAGTTTGTAAATTTTATTCTTTATTGAAAAGAGAAAAAAGTAAACATAAAACTCCCACAAGTTTCTTTATAATAATATTCCTTATATTGTACAGAATTTTTGCCCACCCAGCCACTGTCATCCTCATTTTGTGTTACTGCAGACTTGATTAAAATTTACAGCTGAAGAAATGTGTAATATAATTAATTCTGCTCTTTTATTAAAAATGCATATTCCTCACCATATTCACTTATGAAAGGATTAGAAGGTGTTAATTTATTAGCCAATGGAAAAGCTCCCCAAACCAAAATCATAACCAGCTGAATTATAATGATTCAATTAACGTAAGCTTAGTATTTATATGTGTGATAATGTACCATATTAAATCAAATTATATTCTCCATATGTATGTATATACTATTAATATTATATTTAATAATTTGATGTATGCATATGCATAATTTATACACATATGTTTGATAAGTAATATACAGATCGACTACATATAAATATACATATATACACATAGATGTTAATTTTATAGGCGTATCATTAAAAATACACAAAATGGCTTAAACAATAGGAATTCATTTTCTTACACTTCTAGGGCTAAATGTTCAATGTCAAGTTGTTAGCAATCTTGGATTCTTCTGATATTGTTCTTGGTTTGCAGACGCTGTTTCTCTCTGCCCTGCCAAGTCTTTTTTCTTTGTAGAATTAAGGTCCACCTACAGCTCTCATTTTAATTTAGCTCTAGTCTTCAAACAGTCTAGCATTCTAAGTACTCAGGGCTTGGGCTTCAACAGTGAGCTTTGGGGTACACAGTGCAGCCTAGTGACAGCTTATGTCTAGAGTTCCCCCAAGAGCTCACATGCTCACTCATGGGGTTGTGGGAGGTAACTGGAGAATAGCTGGAGCCTAGGTGTGTGAAACACTGCTGGGTTTGTAGCTGAGTGTGATATCAGGAGGCAAAGCCTAGTAGGGAATGGTGAGTCACCGAGGGTTGCCCCAGAATATGTGTATGTATGTACTACATCCCTTCTTGTCCCTGATGGCTTGCTGGCTTTTGTCTACAAATCACATATTGTTTCCTCTTTGCCATAACTCTCTGCCACATATTGACTATGGACTGAAACCCTTACAAACTGTGAGCCAGAATAAGCCTTTCTTCCTCTAACTTCTGGGTGTTGTATGTTTTGCCCCAACAAAGAGAAAGTAAAACCCAATAATATGTTATATGTGTGTATTTTTTCACATGTTTTATAAGTATGAATTCAAGGTAGAGACTATTTCCTAGCTTTTTATAATTGTTCTATTCCTGAACAACACATACACACCCCTCCAAAGAGAAGCACATACATACATACACACACACACACACACACACACACACACACACACACACACTTTCAAGTCATTCTGAACTCAGGTTTTAGAGAGCATTATATACTGAAATAAAATATAAACATGCATTTTACAGTTGGGTCATAATTTCTCTTTCTTGTAATAGGTGATCACGTATAGTCTCAGACAGTGAACAAGGTAAGAAGATCACAACATTTCAGTAGTATATAGCAATAAATGTTTGATGACTTCACTGGTAGGAGCAAGCCAAACTTGCTGATGTTTAAGCAGAATATAGCTTTTCTTTAAGCTGTGAATGTGACTCAAGACACTCTCCTGATGAGCTGTGGGATTGAGATTATTCTTAATATAAATTAGGGAAACAGAAAATTCTAGAAAAAGCACTTCATATAGGTGAGGCTAGAAATGGAAAGAAACAAATGGAAGCACCATTTCTTACTTGGCACTTTCTCTTCTATTTTATTTTTTTAGCCAACACAGATCACATGTGTAAAACAGTAGGAAAGGTTCTCTGGCTTATTTCTGAAAATAAATACAAAATAGCATGAAAAGAGACATGTGGAAGAAAGATGAAAGTTAGGGACAATTACTCCAATTATGATCCATAGAGAAGTGATGTATAATAGGGAATTCTTCACTACAGAAAGATTATTGCAGAATTCATACACTTAACTAGATGATAAAACAACTTTATAACAAAAGTTAAAATAGACATAAGACCACACAATAGGTCCTCAAGCTGCACATCTAAACTGTATTCTAATGTTTTATATAGTCGAAAAAACTCTATTTTTCCTCATTAAATATGTAAAAACACTTAGAATAAGTCCAATAAGTAGTATTAACATGGATACGCACTCATGTAAATTTATAAGGCTTATGCATGTCTATAAAAATTATATTCATTGTCTCCTCCCACAATTCAATTATTTAAATTATTTTAATATGGAATAAGTGCTCTTACCCTCACTTTCAGAAAGGGCTTCCCAAATATATAGGCTCCTCCAACATGGCCCAAATACACAGTCATTCACTAGTTTACATTGTACCACAGTGGTACCTGGACACCTATGAGCTGTAATTCTAGAATTGGTGTGACTTTATATCCCATGCTCATTGAGACTGCATTTTTACATTACACTGAAGCTCTTGGTGAGGCATTTTGAGTTTTTTTTTTAATTGTAAAGTAAAAGCATTTTTTATTCTATTTCAATTGTTTACCAGATGATCATAGTATAGTTTACTAGAAATAAACATAAGGCATAGAAAATGCTTAAGTGTCATATTCAATAGAACCTTATTTCTATTAGGTCCCATATCTTGTAATTTATGTTTAGTTTCTCACCTATTGCTTTCAACTCTGATATAAAACTTTCAGTTGCAATGTCTCTTGTTAGTTACACTTAGTTTTTTGAAAATTATGATAGTTCACAGTCTCATTATGACTACTTGTTTGCAAACCTTTGAAATAAAACTTAGAACTTTGCAACTTTGGTTGTCAGAATTGACATTTAAATTTCCCAAAATCCAAGAAATGGGGCAAGTGGCTGAAACCTGAGATTCTTACAATTCATAACAATTATTATTTCTTCAAGTGCTCTAAACATGGTGATATCAAAACTTGTGTAAGATTGGAAAATAAAATTTGTTTAAAATTCATCAAAGGATTTGGGTTTTTATTTGCCTTTTACCTAGGGTTAATCTACATACGTGAATTCCAGGAATAGAAAAGCAACCCCAAATCATCACAGGGTCAAAATCCGGCAAGGATTACTTCAAGTATTCATTTTTGGTGAGACGTTACTCATTACTTTAACTATCTGTGACATACTATCTACCTACCACTCAGCTGGACATTAAGAATTTAGATAAGTGGGGCTGGAGAGATGGCTCAGTGGAATAAGCGCTTCCCTGGCAAGCGCAAGGGCCTGAGTTCAATCCCCAGTTCCCCCCCCCCAAAAAAAAAAAAAACGAATTTAGATAAGTATATAATTTTTGTCCTGCCACTATAGCGCCGCCTATAAGAAAGTACTTTCTGAAAAGTAAATTCTTTGATAATGGTAAAAGTGGGGATTTACAAGAGGAGGGTATTGAGCATAGAGGAAGTTCTATTGGGGTTATGTCATTACAGGCACTTGTAATTGACTAAATATCTTTAGCAATGAGTAATAGGATATAAAGAATTATTTCTTTCCCTTTACTGTCTTTGTATGTTCCTTTGCCTGTGATGTCTCACTAAAAGAAGCACAGAACATACATATAAGGTTTTAGAGAGACTCAGTATCTATCATTAAAATGAATTTCTCCCCTCTTCAGAAAAACCTATCTGTGTGTTACTGGGTCCTGTTAGCAACTGGGTATCTCTCAGTGGGACACAGACCCATGATAGGACCTTAGCTACTTCCCATGAATCAAGTGTTAATTAATTTTCCAAGCCATAAACCGAGCAATGTGCAGCAGCAATTCATCACCTAGTGAAGAGAGAAGAGCTGTGAATAAAATCTGAACTCAAAAGTCACTTGTCTATGACATACAGTGTGACAGAAGGAGAGATTCCAAGGAAACAAAAAATATTTGTCTGGCAAGACATTAACAAAATGCTCAAGAAGCTAAACTTCACTTCTCCAAGGATACCCTGGATTGAAGGCCCACTGTGCCCACCATGTGTATTAAAGCTAACAGACTCGTGTGCCACCGTAATTGGGAATCCAACAGCCACACGATGACTGGTTGATTAAAATGGTCTCACATCATTGGGAAGTCGGCAGTAATTGAAAGTGATTTCAGCTTGTTATTCTTGACTACAATGCTTCTGTCAGAATAAACTTTTTGTTATTGTTTATTTATCATCTACTGTGGACTGATTAGGCCAGCAGCATCCCAAACAAGTGGAAGGCGAAGGTTAAGTAAAAAAAGGATTGTACTCTTGATTTCTGCTGGTCTACTGAAAGGAATAGTTAACGCTTAAATTTTTTTTTTGTCTCCTTTTGATTTTTGGTTGAGGTCTAGCCTCACCCTTCAAGAAACAACAACCTGAGGAGAAGGAAAGAGGGCTGTGGAGAAAAAAAGACTCAGAGAAACATGGTGAGGTTACAAGGGAAGAAGAGCATGTCTCCTCAGCCCAGAGAAAAGTCAGTATACTTTCTTTATATATGAGGGATTATGTATGTAAGCTTTTCTAGGCAAAGATTCACAGTTGTGGCTTTTCCTCTATAAGTGAGGAACAATTTAAATTTTGATTAATATGAGTACACAGTATAAACAAGGAGTAGTCATGGAACTTATTAAACCATTGTTCTTTCTGTTTTGACTATTTTTGGCCTACTCAAACTCAGCCCTTGGGCAGTACTTCCTCACTGCCTCAAGATCTTAACTCTAAACTTCTTTGTTATTGTTGAATATTTTTGACTTAGGCTTGTCACTTTCTGCAGGTTTACAAGTTGGGGGAGAGGAGTCTCTCTCTGAAAGAACTTTCTGCACTTAATTATGTTATGGCAAAACCTGGGTAATTAATTGTGCATTTTCCTTCATGTAAATCATAAGCCTAAAAGTCCCCGGGGGGTTTACAGAGACACATCCAGGTGAGGCTCTGCTTTGCAGATTCTCCGAACTCAGTGTGACTTTATCAGAGGTCAAGCGATAGATGGCTGTCCCTAATTTTTCATGTCCAACCAATAATACAGGCTGATAGCTGGCAGCCTGAACAACTAATTTAAAGACAAAAATATGCAATATAACAACTATTATTGAATTCCTATCATTTTGTGTAGTAAAATTCTGTTTGTTTGTTTTTTTGTTTTTGTATTTTAGGGGAGGGTCTACCGGGTGTGCAGGGTCTCACTACTAGATCGGACTCGTAGTGATTCTCCTGTTTACAGCCTCCCAAGAGCTGGGATTACAGGCATGCGTCACCATGCCCAGCCTCATTTGCTGTTTCAACGTCCCCCGAGGGCAGGGCCAGCATGGCAGGCCTGGGATCAAATCCCCAGCCCCTGTGCCTGCTTGCAGGGGCTTTAATCCACTGAGCTATTTGGCTGGCCCAAAATTTGAGGGGTTTTTTGTTTGTTCGGTTGGTTGGTTGGTTGGTTGGTTGGTTGGTTGGTTGGTTGGGTTGGTTTTTTGTTGTTATTGTTTTGTTTTGTTTTTGGCTACTTCACTCTGCCTTAAGGGCAGGTTTGGTGCACTTCTGGACCTGGGAATTGAACCACGGTCCTATGTGCCTGAATGTATTTGCCCAAGAGGCATTTTACACAACTGAGCTATCCAGCAAAACCCTAGTTCTGTATCATTTCTAACTTTCTTTTTTATATTTCGTATTATCTTTAAAAATTAAAAAAAAAAGAAGAAAAAAGAGAGACAAGCGGTATGGTTGTAGGGCTCTGGGAAAATCAAAACCCTCTAGCAGAATTTGAGATTCTCTGAGGCCTGAGAAAAAGAACTTCTCTGATTTTCAAACATAGAAAGGATACTGATGCAAACCTGAGAAGGACGTGGGGAGTCAGTTCAAAGACCCCTCCAAGTAGTAAATTATGCTAATTAGAAGGCTATCTTGTCTCCAGGTTGACATTCACAGGAATGAGACACCAGTAGCTACAGTCTCTATTTAGTTAATTAGGATTGGAGCCAGGCATTCCCAGATGTGGCCTTCTCTTGTCCTTTGACATGTGACAACCTACAGGCCACTACAGGCCTCAGCTGGGACCACTGACTCACAGAGGTTTACTTACTGCCCACCTCCAGGCAAGGGGCCTAGGCCCGGGACAAATGCACCAGGAAACATAGAAAGCCAATTAGTTCATTTTAAACCCTGCTCAGAACCACTTCATAGTAGCCTCCATCAATCAATCTTTATTTTATTTGACATTAGTTATCAAAAAACAAACTTTATTAAAAAAACAATGAAACAATACACTAACGTGCTTGGGATTCTGTGCTTTTAACTTGTATCACTTGGTATAGGAGCAATTTTGAAATTCCCTAATAAAGACAGCACTGGTACTATCTGATAGATGATTCTTCATGGCATTAAGTGTTTACCTAAAATATATAACATAATATTCAATTGGTCAATTTATGCTGCTTCTCTTTTGTAAGTTGGCTTAGGAAATAAATGACCTACTTGAAAATAATATAGTTTTCCTTTTCTATGTCTTTAGTTTCTACTAGTTAGGAGGTCTTTATTTTCTAAGAAGAAAATTTCTGCAAGAGGATGCAAACATCACTCCACTAAGTAAGAATTTGAATTGGCACCTGGTCACTAGAGGCTACTTGTGCTACTTTACCAGTAGCAAAACGATTATGGTGAATCATCTGGAGTGCCCAGAGGAAATAAGGTTGCTGTCCAATGCAGGAAACAGGTGCCCCTCTGTATCTAATGAAGGTCTTCTGTGGCATTTCCTAGCATTCTCATATCCACTGATAAATTTAATCAAATACTACAGGAAATATATACATGCAACATTGAGATCATGAAGCAATTAAAATTGCAATTAAAAGTCTGAATGATTTCAATAAATAAACAACAGAGCTCCGTTGATGTGTTCACTGAGGATAGAAGGTAACATGGGGGAAAAAAAGCAATCCACATTGGAATTTTCACTATGTCCAGAGTAAATATCTGTCATCAATCTTTTCCTTCCCTTACCTGCCAATAAATCATTTTTTTTAAAGGGATGGGGGAGAAATGGAAGAGTTAGTACTTTTTAAAAAGAAAGTGGGCTAAGAATGTGCCCACAACTTTTTGATTGAAAAAAAAAAAAAAATATATATATATATATATATATATATATATATAGAGAGAGAGAGAGAGAGAGAGAGAAAGAAATAGTCACTTAAACCTGCCTCCTTTATATAGAATGAGATGATAAAATATAATTTATATAGCTTATAGACTATTGAGATGAAGTCATGACTAATCTAGAAAGAAATGTCACTAAGAAATTAAAGGAATGATAATGGCACTTTGAGAGTTAATATTAGAAGACCATGAAAAGATTTGATTGGTATGTAAGGTTTGATGATTATCCAGGAAAGGTCATGATTTTGTAATTATTTGGGTAGGTATTTTACATAGGAGAAAGCCTGTTAAATTAGATTCAGTAGATGAGGAGATACTGAGATATTCATTTCTAATATAAGTATTCCAGATAATATCAACTTCATATCTCTATGGACTATATTTTGAGGAATAAGGGCTTACAGACTGCTTTCACAGAAGAACACTTAATAAAAGCAAGTAACAATAACCAAAAAATTTTAGAGCAGTATACATTTAGGGGCAGAGTTTAAATTTCTTTTAACACTGTTTGACTTTTTCCTTTACTTTTTAACAATAGTTTTAAGTATAACAGTACATTTAAATATTATTTTATTTTCTATCTAAAGCGTCTAATATGAATTTTGTTCCAAATACTTTTGTAATGACTCCTTGGATTAAATGAGAAAAGAAATACGCTGCAGCTGTTAGAAATATTTACAAATAGGCAGAAGATTGGACACATTCATATATTAAATATAAAAATATCTTTTTAAATAACTTTTGAACGTAAAATAATCTCTCAAAAACATATACATTTTGAAATTATTCAAACTAGACATGAATTTTATGCATAAAAAAGTAAAATACTTTGACTTGTGGGATATAGTTCAGTGGCACAGTGCCTGACTGGCAAGCCAGAGGTCCTGAGTTCGATTTCAGACACCGCCCCCAGGAAAGTTAAATAAATAGAAGTGAAAAAAAATTAACGTTTCCTAGCACAGAAAGGCAGAAATGGAGAGGTTTCCCTATTAGACACACATGCGCACACACACACACACACACACACACACAAACGCAAAGGCTTGAGTACCCGCAGATGCACACACACACACACACACACACACACACACACACATTTTAGAACATTTATTTTAGAAAATTTGAAACTGTCTTTTTCTTTACCTCTTTCTTAGTTACCTCTTTAGCAGATTGTGATATATATCACATTCTGCTTTAGAGCTTATCCAACAAAAAAAAAAAATTCTATTATTTCCTTTCTAATCTTACAGAGAGGTTTTCTGGGTTAAGCTGAATTTTTGTTATTAAATATAGTTACACCTGAATGAAGTAATTCACAGCAGGGTTGGGGAGCTGTATCACTGTTTCTGCAACTTGTCCCAAACTCCAGTGTAGAGTTCCGTGGGCTAAGTGAAGAACATGAAGAGGACCACTTTTGCCTGTGGCAGTGGCTGGTGAATTGAAATCAACACGATGCAAAGGCCTCTTGGCTGTCCAGTTATGAAACATGAATGCTTATGTTCAAATGACTAAATGTCAATCACAAAATCACGAATATTGATGAAAAGATCAGCAAATATGTAAAGATATATTTGCTAGACGCTAATGCCAACAGATTTGAACTACTTGTGCTAGGTTTTCCTTTGGTAATACAGGATGGGAAGATCTTCCAAAGAGGGATTCTAAAAAGACATTTTAGCGTTGTTTGCCAACTAATTGTCTATATTACCAGATATATGCATGCAAAATTGGAAGAAGAAAGAAAAGAGAAATATAGGAGAAATTAAAAAGAGAAAAAGTACAAACAATTGAAAAAAGGAGACAAAACAAGTTAAGTGTTAACAACATTGTGCTTTATAACAAATACTGTGAAGTTCATATTATTTTGTTAAGTGAAGTTCTGTATCACTTGTAATTTTTCTGTTTTAATACTATTTTGTACTCTCAAAAATTTAAAAATATAAGAATACGTTTTAGGGGCCGGGGAGATGGGTCAGTGGAATAATTGCTTCCCTGGCAAGCGCAAAGGCCTGAGTTCAATCCCCGGTTCAAAAAAAAAAAAAAAATTAATTTATTGACGATAAATAAAAGAGTAACTGGAACGTTTTAGAACTCTTAAAGTTCTACTATACCCATTTCTGGAACTGGAGTATAATCCATCCTCTGAAACCCTGCATTTTGCTTTCCAAAGGCTCTATCTCATTGGATTCAACCAATCATAAGTGAAAAATATTTTTTAAAACTTCTTTGTCTATAATAAACATGTGCAGGTGTATATCTGGTTAGTATTTCCTAAACAATATGGTTAATAACTAATGACAGCATTTTCATTGTATTAAGTATTGCAAAATGTTATGGTTTGTGTCTAGGTGTCTCCCCAAAGCCTCATGTAAGTTATGGGCTCGATGTGGGCGAAGGAGCAGCGAGTGGCTCGAGGGGCAGAGCCCAAGGATGAGGGCGGGGCTTGGGGCGGAGCCAGAGGACAGGGGCGGGGCCAGAGAGGCCGAACCATTAAACTGGCTAGCCTGTGCTTTCTGAGAGATGTGGAGAGGGTCATCCTGGACAGGCAGCTCCCCAGCCTCTCCTCCAGTGTCTTGAAACCTCCAGTAACTGTGAGCTAAATAAACCTTTCATTCCCTCACTTTGAGTGTCGAGTATTTGTCTCAGCAACAAGAGAAAAGTAACAGACACAAATAATCTAAAAAGTATTTAAAGTAAACAAGAGGATGTACATAAGTTATATGCAAATACCACATCATTTTGTGTAAGTGACTTGGGCATCTGGAAACTTTAGTATTTGTACGTGGTCCTTCATACAATAGCCAACGGATACAAAAGGAGAATAAATAGCTTCAGAAAGCAGAAGAAAAGCACAATAGAAAATCTTGCATTTAGAATAATAAAAACTAAAAAATCATATGAGCAGTAGTTATTAAAAAGGAGATAGAGGTAAGAAAACATGTAAACTGTAAATATACATTGCCAAAAGAACATAAAATCGGTCGAACTCAGAAATTAGAAATAAAGCAGATTTCTCTGGTGTCAAGAAGCCCTGCTTTAAAGTTCTTATTAATTACATCAGTGAAAAGTCCCCAGAAAATGTTCACTTTCAAATGCATTATTCATATAGAACAGCTTGTCACTGGGCTTTTCTCTCTGCCTGAAAATATGTCTCCGTCATATGGCGCCTACTCAACTGTTAAAACATTACCTCCTGTCTGACCTATGCTTTTCTCAGTGCTGTTATTGTATGTAGCAGACTACATTTTAAAAATTAATAGAATTTATTTTTAGAGAAGTTTTCAGTTTACAGAAAAATTGAGCAGAAAGTAGAAAATGCTAATATGTCCTCTGGCCCTGGGCACAGTTCAGACTCCCTCATTAATATCTTGCTCTATTTTAATAACACTTTTTGTTTATAGTATTTTACCTAATTATTTATTATCTCTTTGGTGCAAACAAATTAAATGAAATGAAATGTGAATTGGGACTACATCATGCATGTTTCCTTTTTGATATCATCAAACCTTTTAAAACTTTAAAGAAATCCATGGAATGCATTTCTGAAGTGTGCATATTTCTACATTTGAATATAAAGACTGAAAATACTAAGGACTTCTCAACCTCAGCGCCAGGGGTATTCTCTGTGAAGAGAAGCTACCTTGTGAGGCAGGGGACGTTTAGCAGCACAGCGAACCGCTCTCAGATCGGTGCCAGGAGTTTCCCCTCCCCCTACCACAATCAAAAGTGCATGTAGACATTGTCGTGTGTCCTCTTTATGAACTAAATCACATCTTCGGTGAGGGATAACCTCACCAGTCCATAGCTAAGAATGTCTGAATAAGTAAAAAAAATTAAAAAATGATTTCAAGTAATGCTAATATAAGCCAGTTCTATAAATGTTAGATGAAAAAGAAAAACTGACAAAGGATAAAATAATTACACACAAAAAAGGAATTTATCAATGATAGCAGGAATTGTCTGGATAGATTTAGAACATAAATGTGTTATAATTTTTCCTGGCATACTTAAAAAGAGCAATTATTCAGAAAAGTTCTTTGTTGATGATTTGAGGTAAAAATTTGACACTTTATTTCTAAGCTTTCATTTTATTCTTAAATCAGAATTTAAAGTGTACAGTTAAAAATTGCTGCTTTAGAGTACAATAAGTCTTTAAATTAGCAAAGAAACAGCCTGTAAAATAAAAACACATACTCTTGAAGATATGTATTACTTGCTGACTCACTGATTTGCATTACTAAATATCTTTAAAATACACACATATGTAAACAAACATTGAGCACATGACCACTACTTGCAGGGCGTAGATATCTATGAAAAAAGGGAAAGGAAAACAAGAGCTGGGGAGATAGCTCAGCAGCATAAGTGCCTGCCTGGCAAGTACAAGGTCCTGAGGTCGAACCCCAGTAGCAAAAGAAAAAGGAAACATCATTTCCATTTTCAGAAAATATTGTCACTAGCTGTTTCAGGACCAGAATGTAGTTTCTCACTCTAACAAAAAAATATGAATTAGAAAATTTAATTACATGAGATCTCCTGTATGAAAGTTAAAAGGGCTTGATTAGGCTCAAAAATAGTTTTTATCAGAAATAAAGGAAGAAAAGAGTTGGACAAAATTATATAAGAAATATTTTTATGAAATAGCTTAAACTCTAGACAGTGGGGTCAAGTGAGCTTAGACCAGAACACTATTCCTAGCTCTTGTAAATTCTACATATTAGGAAAATCAAATACATTTTCAGTCTCAATATTTGTTTATTTGGTACAGGGTCACACTACACAGCTCAGACTGGTAGTGAGCCTCCTGTCCAGCTTCCCAGTGCTGAGATGACAGGCATGCTCCACCACGCCCAATTTCCATGGCCAGCTCTGCGTGGCGCCGGCATGGCATGTGGTACCAGGGATTGAAACCAGGTTCTTGTGCTTGCCATGCAGGCCCTTATCACTGAGCTAACTCCCCAGCCCTCAATTTTCAAATAACGAGAATAGAGATAAAAGATGCTCAGATGAGATGATGTACCAGAAACTCAGCAAATATTTTATAATAGTAGTTATTTATAGGGTACCAACTACTAGTAGGCATTTTGTTAGAACTGATCAATGTATGGTAATTAATTTCCTGTATGAAAGTAATACTAATACATCTTTTTTTCTGTTCAACAATCTTACTCTCTAAAAATATAGAAACAGTCATCATTGAGTGAGAAATGCATGATAAACATGGCACAAAGAATACATGCATTTCTTAATCACCCCTTGCCAAACTAATTAGGCAATATGTTAGTAATAACACATATAAATTGTGAAGGTCATTTCTCATTAGTCTGACAAATTTAGATATTCTGTGTATTACCAAACATGAACATTTTAATTTTTATTTTTGAAAAAAAAATCCAATTGTGACCTGTTTTGTTTGTTTCCTGAGACCAAGGACTTTTCTGTTCATCTGTGAATAGTCCACTGTGCTCAACACAGTGCTCTCATCTGGCTGATTACGGAGGCAAAAGTTTAGATGAAGTAAGTAGAATTGACTTGCTTTAAACCTAAAGCTTTTTTTTTTTTTTTTTTTCCCCAACATGCTTATTTGCAGAATCCTGGAGGCAAATGGAGTCAGATAGCTACTTCTCATCACTAGATGAACATCCAAGCAGGGTTGGTTTGAGGAAATAAAAGTGTCTTGACATTAAAGAGTTAATGTAATTGGCAAAGTGTTAATAGAGTTGATTTATACTTTTTGAATCAAGATACCCATCAGAGTTCTGACTTAGTTCCAGAGCATTTGGTATCATGGCCTGCTCCTCCTCCTCCTCCTCCTCCTCCTATACGCATAATTATGATTTTTATTGGCGAAGTTGTCAATTATTATGCGGGGATGTGCCGACTGATATGGCAACTGTGTGGTAACGTCAAGAAATCTGACTTGGAGCCATCACCTAGTAAGGCTTTAAGACTGAATTTAAGCGGGCCGGGGAGATGGTTCAGCGGAATAAGCGCTTCCCTGGCAAGTACAAGGGCCTGAATTCAATCCCCAGTTCCAAAAAAAAAAAAAAAAAAAAAAAAAAAGAAAGAAAGAAAGAAAGACTGAATTTAAAAGACTTTTCTTGACTGCCACCTTGTGGCAGAGCTTTCAGAGCAACAAAATTTACTCAGAAGATGAACAAATTTCCAGCATTATATAAAAAATGATGAATAATTAGTGGATAATTTTTAACATGAGACCCACCAAGGTCTTTAAAAATTTTTAATTTAGAATCACCTTTTTAATATTATAACCAAATTCTTAAAATAAAAAATAAAATCACCGTTTACAATAAGGGTCTCCCCCTTCTTTTTTATTTCACAGTTATGTAAGTTTTAAAAAATACAATAAGTATATTATAGTGTGATGCAATTGGGAAAAATCTAATCAGAAGTAGTGATCTCTGCAATGGAAATTACAAAATCTCCCTAATGGGATTGAATTGGAAGAATTCCAATTTTCAAATGTTCATTCTACCAAGTAGAATTTAAAGACTCAACAAAATTCCAACAAATTACCAAATAAATTCTTTACAGAATTAGAAAGGTAATACTAAAATTTACATGAAACAAAAAATAGCCCCAACAGCCAAAGAAAGTTGATTAAAACAAACAAAATACCAAAGCTAAGATATTTCAACACCTAACCTTAAAACATATGACAAAGTGGTTATAATCTTAGTATGGGGGAGTATAAATAGACACAATGAACAATAAAAACAAGTAGAGAAACTGGAAATAAATTCATAAACATACAGCCAATTGAACTCTGAGAAAGATCTCAAAATTATAGAGGGGAGAAAGGACAATTTCTTTGAGTTCTATTTTTTTAATTTAGAATTCATTTTTATTAGTGATATTGATCATAAAAAGTAATAGGTTCTAATGTGTTTTCATACATACATATAAGATACCTTGATCACACTTTTCCTTTAATTTCTCTTACTTAAATCTAATCCGCTTTTATCTTTCCCATGGTGTCTACACTGCTTCCATGGTACCCTCTTTCCACTCTACAAGATGTCACAAATTAGAGAAAACATGTTATGGTTTTTTTTTTTTTTGAGTCTGGTTTATTTTTCTTAACATGATAATCTCTAGTTCCCTGTTTCCCTGACAACAATATGACTTCACTCTTTCTATTCTTCGATATGTAAGACAGGGTCTACAGGGTCGCACTATGTAGATCGGTAGATCACACTAGTAGTGATTCTCCGGTTTCCAGTTTCACACCTGCTGGCATTAAAGGTGTGCACCACCACACCTGGTCTCAACTGACATCTCAGCATGCCCACAGGTGGGGACGGCTTGGCAGGACAGGGATCGAATCTCAGCCACTATGCTCTGCCTAAACTGGTCCTTGAGTCTGCTGAGCTACCAGGCCAGTCTTTGGTTTCACTCTTGTAGCTGAATAATATTACATTAGATAGATAGATAGATAGATAGATAGATAGATAGATAGATAGATAGATAGATGATAGATAGATAGATAAACACTCTCTTATCCATTCCTCAGTTGATGGCCACTGAGCCTGGCTTCATAATGTGGCTACTATAACTGTTCTGGAGTAGGTATGGATATGAAGACATTCTGATAACATATGGGTACACATGAAAGACTACAATATCTGAGTTACATTATGGTTCTATGCTTTTATAAACTTAATACTGGTTTCCATACTGGTTGTGCTAATTTACTTATCTATAAACAATGCAGATGGTGCTGTTTTTTCCTGCATATTCATCAGCACTTATTTTTTGTATTCTTTTTCTTTATGTATTTAGTACAGGGTCTACAGGGTCTCACTACACAGATCAGACTTGTAGTGATCCTCATGTTTTCAGCCTCCCAAGTTTTGTATTCTTGATGGCAGCCAGTCTGACTGGTTGAGATGGAATCTTAGTGATGTTTTGATTTGCATTTCTCTAAAGGCTAAAAAGGTTGATTTTTATTGTTGTTTTGTATTGTCATTGGCCTTTTTTTCATTTGAAGAGTGTTTATTTGGGTCAGTGGTTCATGCATGGACTTGATTTTTTATGGTAAATTTTTATATATTCTGAATGTAAATCTTCTCTTGAGGGTATTTGGAAAATATCTCCATAGTTTTTCAGTTTTCTTTCATTTTGTTCTTTATTTTCTTTACAGAAGGTTTTTAGTTGATGCAGTCCCATATGTGGACCTAATATTAATTCCTGAGTTGTTGGAATTCTATTAATAAATTTCTGATTGTGAGGTATCTTGAAGTATGTCCAGTGTTTTGTTCTATTTCAAGTTTTAAACATAGGTCCATTTTTTGAGACAGGGTCTCACTGTTTAATCCAGGCTCACCTTGAGCTCATTATGTAGCCTAGGCTGGCCTCAAATGCATAGGTATTCTCCTAATTAAACCTCCCAACTTCCATGATTACAGGCATGTGCCAATAGTTTGAAATAGTAATTGATAAAGCATAGGAAAATTTGACCTCAATCCATATAAAATAAAACTGATATTACCAAATTGATTCAAAATCTTTCTCTGCTTTGTAAGTTACATTCTGAAATTTTTAAAATGACACTTAATTACCTAACAAATATACATTTAATAGGAAATTACACATGCATGGGAAGATTGTGAGCCTATGCCCTACATGTCCTCAATTCCCCTCGGTCAAAAATGTCTGCAAGAAGAAAGTAAGTCCAAACACTACACCACCTCCATTGTCTCAGAATGTGGTGCCAATAGAAAGAGTGAAAGCCTGTGCCTTGCATGTCTTCTGTTGCTCCAGATCAGCAGTGCCAGCCACATTCTGTGCCCCCTCCACTGTCCCAGAATACAGTGCCACCAGGAAGAGTGAAGAGTGTGACTGCAAGAATAAAGTAGGTCGACTTCTTGTGTCTTTTCCATTGCCCTTGGATGAAATTGATAAGAGGATGAGTCACCCCATACCTTGCACCTTCTTCATAGCTCCAAGAAGGCACCAAGGGTACCAGAGGAAAGAATATCAGTCCATGCCCTGAGCCTCCTTTATGTACCCAAAAAGGCAGAATCAGTGAGAGGAGTTTAAGTCCATGCTTGGTGCTCCACCCATTTACTGGACAGGGCCAGTGAGAGAAGTGCAAATTCATGCTGCTTCCATCTTCCATTGCCCCAGTACTGTGGTATCAGTGAGAGAAGACATCAGGGAAAATAGGCACCTCCTAGGGAAAGTCTCAACATCAGTGATTAAGTCTGTCTAATATTAGAAAGCTAACAGCACTAATATAGAAAAGAAAAGAAAATAGTAAATGGAAAAATGCCAAGATGAAGGGGCAAAATGCATCCCCAAGTCCTGCCCAACTAGGGGAAGATCAAACACATAGAGATAAAGGAAATCAGAAACCAACAAATGCAACTCTCTGAAATGATAGCAGCAGAAGTGAAAAACAAATGGAAGGAGCCATAGAAAAAATAATCTCAAAGGTGCAAAAAGAAATCACTACCATAATAAAATAAATCAAAGTAGACACAGATGGACAAATCAAGGACTTATGGGAAAATGATGGGAACCATGAATGGAAAGCATAAACAAGAAATGGCAGCAATGAAGCAGATCCAAAAGGAAATACAGGAGACTAGAAACTCCTACAAAAGTGTACACCACACATTAAATGAAGGAGGGAGGTAGAATATCAGATTTAGAAGACAGAAATACAAACACAATGAGAAAAAGATATGTTAAAAGCCAAAAGACACTATGAAAAAATCAATCCAACAGCTATAGGATGAAGCAAAGAAAAAGAACATAAGAGTGACTAATTAATGACAAAGCTCAGGACAGCACAAGAACCACTGAAGGCCTCTTCACAGAGATAATGGTAAGCAATTTCCCAAACATGGACAAAGGATTTGACATATAAATAAATAAAGCATAAAAAATCCAAATAGCCATGGCCAAAAATTATCCACACCAAAGCATATCATCATAAAGATTCCAGAAATTCATCTCAAGAACAAAATATTAAAAGCACCTAGAGAAAAGAAATGTATCACCTATAAAAGAAAGCCCAGTGAAATCATTGAAGACTTCTCAACACAAAATCTCAAGTCAAGGAGAGCATGGAGTGGAGTATTTCGAACCCTAAAGGAAAACAATCTTCAACCCTAGGTTGATGTACCCAGCAAAATTATCCTTTAAAATTGAAGGATAATTAAGATACTTCCATAACAAGGAGAAACTGAAAAAATGTGTGATCATCCTACATAAGGCTCTAAAAGAGGTATCAGAAAGAAATAATGAGCATCACATACTCAGGAACACCAATAGAGAGAAGCCACCAGGCAGAACCAATTAAACAGAGCTAAAAGACAGGGAGGAAAGAACATGAAAAAGAAAAGCCAAGCAACATGAAAAAAATCATCATAAATGGTCTCAACTTGAAAAGAAAAAGAAACAGACTGGCAGAAGGGATC
>NW_004524623.1:11744961-11746928 GCF_000260255.1 Octodon degus
TAAAACAAGAAGATATAAAATTTTAAATAACATCACAAGGGCCAATGAAATGAAAATGTAATTTAAAATTTACCAGCAAAGAAAACCCCAGGCCCTGACAAATTCACTGTGGAAATCTACAAGAAACTTAAATAAGAACTAATACCACTAATACTAAAACTCTTTAATGAAATTGAAAGGGAAGAAGTACTTCCAAAATTATTCCTAGAATCAAATATTACCCTAATTTCAAAACCAGATAAAACACAACCAAGAAAGAAAACTACAGGTCAATATTCCTAATGAATAAAGATACAAAAATCCTTAATAAGCTACTTGCAGACAGAATGAAAGCAAATAATTTAAAGAATTATACATCTTGACCAAATAGCATTCACATGAGGGATATAGAGATAGTGCAACATACAAAAATCAATAAATGTAACGCATCATATTAGCAGAGGCAAATACAGAAATCACATAATCATCTTAATAGATGCTGAAAAGCTTTTGACAAAGACCAACACTCATTCATGATAAAACCCCAAAAGAAAATTAGAATAAATGATTTTTCCTTCAATCTTATAAAAACCATCTATGACAAACAAATGGCTAAAATTATATTAGCCTGTCAAAAACTGAAAGCTTTCACTCTAAAATCAAGAACAAGACAAGGATGCCCATTATCACCACTCCTATCCTACTCACCATATTGCTGGAAACATTATCCTGAGCAATTAGACAAGAACAGGGATAAGGATAGAAAAGGAAAAAGTTAAATTATCATTATTTGCAGACGGCATGATACTCTACATAGAAGAGTAAAGTCCACCAGAAGATTTCTAGATTGAATATCCAAATGAAGTAGTCACCATATATAAAGCTAATACTCAAAAATCAATAGCATTCATGTACACAAGTAGCAAACTCACAGAGGGAAATTAAGGAAAGCACACACTTCATGATACCATCCCACAAAAAGAAATACTTAGGAATCAACCTAATAAAGGTTGTAAAAGATCTACACAGTGAAAATTATATTACCCTAAAGAAGATTGAGAAGGTTATCAAAAAATGAAAAGAAATTCTTGCTCTTGGATAGGAAGAACCAACATAGTCAAAATGGGCATCCTCCCAAAACTGCTATGTAGAGTTTAACGCAATCCCAATGCAAATACCATTAACAAATACTATTTTGTACTTTCCTTAAAAAATAAAAAAGAAAGAAAATACCATAAACATACCTCATAGGCCTAGAGAAGTCATTACTAAAATTCATTTGGAACCAGAAAAGACCTAGAATAGCAAAAGAAATTCTGGACAACAGAAGAAAATCATGGGGCATCACAATCTCAGATTTAAAATTATACTACAAAGCTGTTATCATAAAATCAGCACGATTTTGGAAAAAACAAAACAGGACTGAGAATCAGTGGAATAGAATAGAAGATGCAGATCTATCCCACAACAGAGTCAACCACCATGCTTTTGACAAAGAAGCCAAACACATTCAAGAAGAAGAAAGAAACCAGGAGAGAATGCTGAGAGGATTTAGAAATATTGGCTATCCTCTAAGGCCACACTATCTTTCTATTTTTTTGGTCTCCAAACCTTAGTTGTTAAACATCCAGAAAAGAAACTTAATGACATTACCCTGTAATGGAGGCACTAAGCTTAATATTTCTATCTGCATATCAAAACACCTTGCACATAAGATGGAACTGTTATTTTCTAACAACCACAGATATTCCACTATTTAAATCCCTATAGAATGTTAAGACAAGTTACATACTCTTACATAGAAACTTAGTAATCAAAACCATATTCAACTTGCAGCATGACAATCCTTGTGGCATTTTATGACATAAATTTTTATTTTGACATAATATAACCCTTTTAACCAATCATCTCTAAATACATAAGAAGCTCTTATCTAATTTGTTGACCTTTAATGGGATATACAGTAAAGGTCATCACAATAAAGTCTT
>NW_004524623.1:11747786-11748819 GCF_000260255.1 Octodon degus
CCTTATTACATGATCTTTCTGCTGCTATACTTCCATCTTTTGAAAATTTTTAAAAATGTAATAGTATATATTGACAAGTGAAGTTGGGGAGATTGATTCCCCCTTTTGTTTTTGTAATCGAATTTTGATTGTACAGTGAGAAACCTGTATCCTATTTTTTGGAAGAGGGAGCTATAACCTCCCTTAACCTAGTATGACCCTTCTGTGAAAACAAAAAAATTAATTTAACTTATCTGAAGGATGATAATAACACCAGAGGAATTAGCTCAAAGTTTGGATGGTGCAAAGTGTTATTACCAAATAAAATCTGAAAATCATGAAAGGTAGATTTGAACAGTTTGGGGCACAATATATTTTTGTTGGATACAGAGGCCCAAATATGAAGAAGTTAGCATAGCTTTACCCTTTTGGAGTCCACCACTAGGCTTGCCATTATTTAAATGTGATGTCAACATCAAGAGACTGTTTCAATCCCATTGCTTTTAGATTGTATTCCAAAATTCTGTATTTGTTTGTAAAATATCGAAGCTTTTTCTATACCAAATAAATTTAGAACTGTAAAACAGGCAATCAACCTTATTACGAATCATGAGAACTTTATGTAGTCTTTTAAAATAGCCCCATTATTGTAAATCTTAGGAAATGTATTTTTAACTAAAGGCAAACTATATCTTAAAGATAGAAATAGCCTTTTAAATTAATCACCTTATGGGAAAAATATAAAAGCTTTTCTTTTAGTGTCAATTATAATGGAGAGAGAAACACTTTGTTTCCTTTCTTGTACTAGGATTTGAACTCATGACCTTGCATTTGCCAGTCAGGTGTTACGCCATTGAGCTATATTCCCATCCCTATTCTCTGCTTTTCTATGGGCCTCTATTTCTAGTGGAATGGCCCTCTGTATTCCACCACATCAACAATCTTGCACCTTTGTAGCTGATCTACTCAGAGGCCATCCACACTTGCATTTGAAATCCCTTTTTAAAAGTGTCTTTTTTTCCCTTAACTAATTAATTTCTCTTTTTAATCAATA
>NW_004524623.1:11751605-11768286 GCF_000260255.1 Octodon degus
CTCCCTGAACCCAGTTTGCACCCCTCCCCCACTGGCACCAAACAGCTTGGAACCAACTGCTTTCAAATTGAAAGATTTTCCTTGTTTACTTAAGTGAGCAAAGATAGAGAGTTAAACTCTACTTGTTGTACCTTTGTTCCACCCTCTTTGTTCTGTTTGGGACTTGATTTTAATTTTTTTTATCTTTTATTTAGTACAGGGTCTTGCTATGCAGCTCAGACCCATAGTGATCCTCCTGTCTCAGCCACCCCAGCACTGAGATTATAGCAACATGGTACTGGAGATTGAACTCAGGTCCTTCTTCTCTTTGGCTTCTCTTAAACCTATTTCTCTCTTTAAGCTCATTTTTTCATATAATTTTAAGGTCAATAAACCTCTATACCTCATGATTTTTCATATAATTGTCAATATAACACTGTAGTGCTAACTATTGAACCACCAATCTATTCCCCCCACTCTGTCACCCACAAAATTCTGGGGAACACCCTCCCTGTTGCAGGCAACAAATGTAGCAATATATTGGGCTCCCAGTGGACTCTGGAAGAAAACAGTGAGGGGATTTAGAAAATAAAGACAAGAAATAATAGCTGAGGGGCTGGGGAGATGGCTCAGTAGGATCAGCATTTGATTGGCAAACACAAGGATCTGAGTTCAATCCTCGGTTCCAAAAAAAAAAAAAAGAAAAGAAAAGAAAAGAAAAGAAAGAAAGAAAGAAAGAAAGAAAGAAAGAAAGAAAGAAAGAAAGAAATAATAGCTGAGGTCAGGTGGTGGACCAGTCCTGATTGGCAAAGGATCTCTAAAAAACAGTAGAGGCATTTATTTATACCTTCACAAAGTTACAAGACACAAGACTGACTAGTGACTAGTAGCCCAGAAAGTTCTGGCAGGATGATTTTCTCAAGACTGAGGTAGCTTAACTGCTTCAGGCAATACGGACTCACCCTAACCTCCCACATATGTTCAATTTCCAGCTTTGGTGGCTCCCAGCACATTTGGAATAAAAAAGACCTAGAATAGCAAAGTAATTCTGGACAACAAAGGCAAATCAGGGGCATCACAAACTCAGATGTGAAATTATACTACAAAGCTGCTGTGTTAAACCAGCATAATATTGACAAAGACAAAAACAGGCCTGAGGATCAGTGGAACAGATCAGAAGATGCAGATTTATTCCACAACACTCAACCATCTTATCTTTGACAAAGGAGCTAAACATGTTCAAGAAGAAGAAAGAAAGACAATGTCTTTAATAACTGATAGTGGAAAAACTAGTTTTCAATATGTCGAAGCCTAAAGCTAGACCCATATCGATTGCCAGGCACTAAACTAAAGTCAAAATCAAACACGGTTCTAAATATTCAAATAGACACACTTAATTTATTGGAAGAGACAGTAGACAGAAGCCTTGAAGACACCAGTGTAGACAGAGACTTCATAAACAAAACCTAGAACACAAGGGAAAAAGTACAAAGAATTAACAAATGGGATCTCACTTTACTGAGAAGGTTTTGTGCAACAAAATTTGAAACAACCAAGTGAAAAGACAACCCACAGACTGGGAAAAATTATAACCAGTTTTCCCACAGACAAAGGACTTATATTCAGAACATATAAAGAATACAAAAAGATCAGAAGTCCCAGATTCAAAAACCCAGTCCAAAAGTGTACATCAGAAATTAAAAGACACTTCTCAGGTGAAGAAATACAAATGGCAAAGAAATACATGAAAAGATGTTCAGCATCATTGGTTATTTGAGAAAAAAAATTAAAACAACATTGAGATTCTATCTCACCCAAGGAGAACAAAAGTGGCTATCATCAAGAAATCAACCAATGACAAATCCTGGGAAGGCTGTGGAGAAAAAGGAACCCTTTTTCACTGATGTTGGGAATGTAGACTGGTACAATCAATGTGAAAATCAGTGTGGAGACTCCTTAAATACTATGACTGGAGGGCCAAATGAAATCAGCTCATCCCCTACTGCATATTTCCAGAAGAATTAAAAGCATACCATGGTGGGATACGTGCATCTATGTTTATAGCAGCACAATTTGCAATAGCTAAATCTCGGACACAGTCTATATGTCCAAAATTGAAGAACGGATTAAAAGGATTTTTTTATATAATAGAGTACTACTCAACCATCCAGATGGAAAAAGCTGGGGTCTTTTATAAGTAAATAGGTGCAGCTCAAGAACACATTCATAAATAAAATAAACCAGCCTCATGTGTGTAAATATTGTATTGTCCCTCTATTGTGAACATATGAACAAATAAATAAGATCTGTGAATTGGGAAGACGTGACTCATATTAAAAGACAAATTGTGATGGGCAAAGGGGAAATGAAAATGGGAAAATATACAATATAGTTAAGATTGTTATGTAGCTAGTTTCTCTCAGAGCATTAGAAGAATGTTTTGTGCCCATATTATATAGACAAGATACCATGCCTATATCTTCTATTCTGAATAACTACTAGGAAGACAACATTATATAATTTATGGACTAACTATAACTATCTTAATAATCTGTTTTAAAATTTGGCTTCATTGCTATGTTTATCTTTTTAATCTCCCTCCAAAATATGAATAAATACATAAAATTAGAAATGAGGAAATATAAAAAAGTTCTCATAACATATGAACAGTTACCATGGACTATCAACCCTTAAAAATATGTGTAATAATTAATTTTTGATATTGATCAGCTAATAAACCTTTATTTTCATTAAAATATAAATTAAGCATTGATGAATAATAGGATTTCATTAAATATTTATGTGATTTTCTTTTGGTCTTGGGGAATATTTCTGATATCTGACTTTCCCATGTCATTCATTTTTCCAGCACTTCCTGCCTAACACCCATTGAAAGAGGAGTTTCATTTTAGTTCATGGTTTTAGTGGGCTCAGTGCATGGCCAGCTGACCAAGCAGCACAAATGGCTTCGTGGTTTAGCAAGTTGGAAGGAAGCTGCTCAACCTGAGGCAGCCAGGAAGCAGTGCCCCAGAGGCTACCTCCCTCTACCAGGCCACACCGCCAGGCAGCACACGCAGCCATGAATTTATCAATGCATTAATCTTCGGCTGAGTATAATGCTCCTGTGATCCAATCACCTCCCAAAGGCCCTGGGTGAGGACGCATAACATTTTAGGAAGTCATCTCACAACTAAACCATAAGAGTGTCAAAAGCTAAATTATTTATCTAAGAAAAAGCTGAAGAAATAAGATGACTTTATCACTACTCATAATTGAAAGGCTAAGATAATTGCTACAGTGTAGTGACAGAATGAAAGAGGAACTTTGATTAAACACAATGCTAGCAGTTATTACTGGCTAAAGGAGGTTGGGAAATGATTGATAATGCCTCACATTCATAAGCCAAATTACCTACTTGAAGATAAAGTTAGACAATATTAGGTTATAAAACTGTAATTTTTAATGTATTAATTAAACATTTTCACTGACTACTTGTAAAGATTGTCAAGATGGGGGTTTGTAGCTGGTTTTACAGAACAGTTTCAGAAATCTTACTTCAAACTAGCTCTATGTACACAGTTTTTAAACTCAGCCTAAGTCTGAATGGACCACAATTCTAAATTAGAAAGTCCCTAAACCTGCCTCCCCCTCATGATTCTCAAAAATTAACTGGTCGTACTTGGGTAATTTCATGGTTGGGCCAGAGGTTGAGTTGCTTTCTTTTTCTGCTAGACAGGAGAATGCTGATAGATGAAATTCCAAATTTTAGGCTGGGGGGATAGCTCAGCAGTCTAAGCAGCTGCCTGCCAAGCACAAGGACTCAGGTTTGATCCCTGGAGCCACATTCCATGCCAGCCACTGAAACCAGACATGGTAGTCCACACCTGTAATCTCTGCACTGGGGAGGCTGAGAACAGGAGGATCATTGCAAATCTGAGCTGCATAGCGAATCAATAAATAAATTTACCAAATAAATAAATAAAATTTTAAAAAAATTCCAAATTTCAGATGCAAATAAGAAGCATATTAAAATTTAGCTGAAAAATGCTTAGTTATAATCTAGACCTCTTACAGCAAATAATAATAATAAAAATAGGTTTTATTGTTACTATTATTAGTAGCTGTAAAAAAAAAATAAAAGCCCTAAAGAGATAGAATTTAGGCAATCAGGGAAACCTCAGGTAAGCCAGTTCTACTTTAACAATCCAATTTTCCCATCACTGTTATAGACCTTCATAGGTTTTGCATATTTCATGTATTTCAAGAAATATACTTTATACCTACTATGACATGGGATAGTCTTTCATTACATTTTTTTGAAATCTTTTGTCACATTGGTTTTTTTTCCCCCTAAACAAGAAGAAATGTAATGCAAGAATGAAACATCATCTGAATTGCTACTATTTTTTAATTGGATGTGTGTCTTTCATTTGGGTTGAAAACGATCACAAGGTTTTTGTTTTAATGACTTTATGAAATTGTTTCCATTACAGCTTTGAGGTGGTCCCATTTTTCTTAATGGGATAAATACATTTAAATTGTCTCAGTACTGCATTTATTTTTTTGTGTGTTTGCTGCCCTAGGATATGTGAGACTAGAAACTCTATCAAAAACAACCTTAATTTACTTGCTAGCACTCACTTTCTTGGTAGGAACAATTTTGATTAGTAGAGAAAGGGCTTTCTCATTGTCTTCTTTCACTGGCAAGCAATGCATTGTATTTGTGTCTTTCTTTACTGAGCCTAGGAGCCCTGAGATTCATTATCCAATTAATCCTCCTAACACCGCTCTAAAGTAAGAATAGAGGAGTAAATTTCCATTCTACATGTAGGGATATTAAATGACTTAACTCTGTCACAAGCCAGGGAAAAGCAGAGTTAAGGAAATTGCTTACAGCCTGCCTTTATTAGAATATTGAGTCATTATTTCTCACATTACAAAAACCTCTTCAGAGATCACTAGTATTAGAAGTTGAAATCTGAGCAAGTTTCTTCATATTTAATTGTAACAGAACTGCCAAAAAGCTCAGCGGATTAAAGCACCTGCAAGCAGGCGCAGGGACCAGGGGTTCAAACCCCAGGCCTGCCGTGCTGGCCCCGCCCTCGGCATGTACTGAGACAGCAATTGAGACTGGGCGTGGTGTCACGTGCCTGTAATCCCAGCTCTTGGAAGGCTGTAAACAGGCGGATCACTGAGTCCAATCTAGTAGTGAGACCCTGAACATCCTGTAGACCCTTCACTAAAATAGAAAAAAAAAAAAAAAATGTAACAATGTTCCATAAAATGGCCTTTGAAATAAAAATTGGGAATATACAAGTGTTTAAATACAGTACATAGTGAATGTTATTCTAATGAGATAAGGAATAAAATTACTTTTGTTTTCCTAATTATATACCCTACATGGTATTTATCAACAAGTGAGCAGCTTTAAGAATCATTAATAAGTAGGTGTTTAATTCAATTTATTTTTTCATTTGTCCTTTATTTAGTATTAAGAAATTAGTTTAATTCTCCTCTTCATCCTATGAAAATTAAACAGTTCAATATGTCATTCCATTATTTTATTTTTTTCAAATGCTTTTCTTCATTTGATCATGTTTGAACCAGGTGTACTGACACATGCCCATGATCCCAGCACTGAGGGCTGAAGCAGGAGTGATTACTGTGAGTTTGAGGCCAGCCTGGTCTACAAAGGGAGCTCATGGTCTCCCCGAAATGCACAATACGATCTTGTCTCAGAAACAGAAAATTTTGTATGTACTTCTTAGTACATGCTGTTTCCTTCCCTTGTGTGGCTTTGGTACATGTACATAACACATCTTCATTCATTTTTTTCATTACCTTCCTTCCCATTTAAGAAATACTTATTTCCCTATTTCTTGTTATTTATCTTTTTGTTGTTGTTGTTCTTTACACTGGGTTTCTCATGCAAAAGATATATATTTAAACTTATTATTTCTCTTTTTAATTATATATTCTAAAAGATTTTGATATTCATGCAGAAACCATTTAAAGAGCATTATTTTGTCTTAATTATATTTGTTTTTAAATGAAATTTAATCTAACAAGTAAACAGAAAAAAAAATCAAATATTTACTACCTCATGTGCTTTTCCATCCCCTCTTTCCTCACTGGACAAAAATAAATAAATAAATAAAATGACTATCTCCCTAATACGATTGACTATAACTTAAAAATTGAAGTTTCAAAAATACCAGAAACACGGAGCTTTCTGCAGGATTTGAAGCTCAAGCTTGCACTTTGGGGAAGAAGAGAAATTTAGATAGACTTCCCTTGTCTATTGAACTTAAGGATCTTCCGAAGAACACAAGTCTGGATTCATTTGACATTTTCTTTTTGTAAGTCAGTAGACATTAGATCCGAAGAAACTTTTAGAAGTATCTTTCAATTCCTCCTTTGCATAAAACAACGGAAGGAATAAGTGGACTGGGAAGGCCCAGGATCACCTAAGAGCGTCTCAGCGTCCTGCTCATTCTGGTAGATTGACGCCACCTTATGGAACTCAAGGCTCACTGCATCACACGCTGCAAGTGCCACCAAAGCCTTGCGTTGTAGGGCAAAGTAGAACTTAAATTTCATTCACGAAAAAGCATTTCATTATGTAAATAAAAATCTTGAGATTGAATATGAAATTCTATTATAACACTGGTTATGCTATTATTTTTCATATTATATGTTATTGAAAACGCAAGATGCTTTTCCCTTTGGCAGTATTATTAGGGATATTGTTTTTTTGTTTGTTTGTTTTTAGCAAATTGCAGCGATATTTCAGACATTTGAAATGATTATTTAATTCCTATGCTACTCTTCTTTACTGTTTCTGTTTTAACATTTCAGTCTGTCTTAGATTTTTTTCATTCTAAATTATATGTAGGTTAATAAAATTTTCAAATGTGGATAGTAGTAAATTTGTTAATATACTTAGCTACTTCTAAATTTTAACTTGTTTGCGTGGTATGCAACCCAATTTTACCTACCTACTCTCCTAGTGATGGGAACTCAAGAGATCATCTAAACATATATATATATTATAGATATAGATATAGATATAGATATAGATATAGATATAGATATATCATTAGGACACTACTGACTCAGCCATGGACACACCTAGAGATTCTAGGTATAGAATCTAGGTATAGAATCAAACCAGTTAAAGAAATAAACTTACAGATCACAATCTTTACTTTTCTGTTCTATTTTATTTTAAGAAAGTGAGTGTAAATATTTTAAGTATTATGCTGCTGTAAAATTGGGATTTATCATAGTACAAAGATCTTTTGGAACAGTTCTACCCGTTTTAACAAAGCTGCGATGCAGAAGGGCTGAGGTAAGGCAAAAGCTGCTGGGTCAAAAGCCACCGCTTTTGAGCAAGGCCGCCGAAGCCCCTGAAGCTCACACTTCAGCCATGTGTCCCAGATGTGGATATGGAACTACAGGACATAATGTTTATCCTCTTAGGTTTTACTTCAGTCTATTTCTTTTCTATAACTTCACCACTACTGTGACGTTAATAAACCAAACTTCTGCAGCTGGTTGGTGGGTTTGTTTGGTTGGTTGGTTTGGTTTCATGTTCAGATAGAGTCTCACTAGGATGGCCCTGGACTGATCGTGCAGCCTAGGCTGGCCTGTAGCTCACGTGGTCCTCCTGCCTCAGCTTCCCAAATGCTGGGATTATTGGTTTGTGCCACCACATCTGTCTACTTTTGCGGTTTAAAATGAAACTTTTCAGAATTCATTTTAGAGACTGGACGTTACCTCTTAAACTTACTAATGCTGCGTATATTTTTTGTCTACAATGTGTCCAAAGTTAAAAGAAAATCAAATGTTTAGACAGAGTAAGCCATTTTTAAATTCATTCCTAGATAAACATTCTATCAAAAATAATAAAATAAAATAAAATAGTAGTACTTGTGCTAATACAAAAATTAAACGTAAAGCTCAGGGAAGGCATAACTACTTATGAAAGGTATCTTTGAAGAATATAAATTTAATGATTGGAGACTTCTGTCAATCATATGAAGGTATGATAGGAACTGTCCCAGTGGGGCTAACGTTCTTGGCCTTGGAGTCCACCTGGAGGGCTGATGAAGCACACATCTGAACGTGCCTCGAAAGCTTCGGAAGGATTAGCCTTGGAGTTTATTGCTAGTTCACACTTCTTCTCTGACACTGGTCCCCTATTCTCTTTTCTAGCCAGTACATCTGAGGAACTTTTCTCTACTACACATTATTGTCATTCTGCCTTAGAGCTAACTGAGCATGGACTGAATCTTCCTTTTTTCTCTTTTTTGTATTTTAGGGAAGAGTCTACAGACTGTTCAGGGTCTCACTACTAGATCGGACTCATAGTGATCTGCCTGTTTACTACCTCCCAAGAGCTGGGATTATAGGTGCACACCACCCTGCTGTCTCAGTCACTGTCTCAATCCCAGGGGCAGGGCCTGCACAGCAGACCCATAAATCTTCCTTTAAAAGTGAGCTAAATTAAAGCTCTTCTTAAATTTGTGAGTGTTGGTATTAGGTCCAGAAATGACAAAGCTTAAAAACAAGAAAACTAGTACCAAAGGAGTGGGATTATTTCTGTGAGCACACCTGCTCATATGATGTGAATTCCTTAGGAACTCTTTTGAGGAAGGAATTTAGAAAGGCAGTGAGATGCTGCTTAGAGAAGTTCTTAAATACTTCTTAAAGAACTTGATGGGTGGTTATGCTTAGAGCTGAAAAAATCAGAATGATGATAGGAATTCAGTCAGTAAAGACCAGGTTCCAGGGGTCTTGTTTGGACATAAAGACTGAATTTTCAGCTGGACTAGAAATTGTATATGTTACACAGTGACATAAAATTTGTCTTAATTTTGCCCATGTCCTATAAGTGCAGGAAATTTAGGTAAAGGACAGTATATTAAGTAATATGACAAAGGAAATTTCAAGAACAACCACTCATGTTATAGTACCAGTACTTCTAACTACTTTGAACCAGATTCATTTTACTTGGAGTAAAAGCAGTGTCAAAAGAACAGAAAAGCTTGATTTTTTTTCCTAAATGGTACCATATATAAAGTTGAGATCAAAACAGAGCTTATTGCTAAAAAGATTAGCAACACTGAAAAGAAACCAAAGACTTTATACAACGACAAAACAAACACTTGATAGCACCTCAGAAATTAGAAAGAAATAGCAATGAAACAATTTCAAAACAGGTTAGTAACTCAATGGTGTTCTTTTGATTTTCTGCTCTGACACTCTTGCTCTGCTTACCGGCCACCATGAACTAAACAGCTACTCTTCCAAATGGCCTTCTACCATCTTTCTACCATGTTTGGAGCCAGCTGAACTTGGACTGAATCCTCTTATGTAGCCACATAAAACCTATCCTCCTTTAACATATGAGTGTCTGGCATTGTATTCAGTAATAGGAAACCAAATAACTACCAGGAGCTGGGCAGTATCTATAAGTTTGAGTGAAAAAGAAGATCTCACCACTGTAGGCTCAAAGGCATGAAAGTGTAAAGCTTTCATGTAAAAAAGAAACTTTTATTCTTCCCGAGGAGAAGGATTACCTGGGGAATTTATTCCCTGGATTTGTGTTACTCTGCTCAGCCTTTCAGGTACTCAGAGATTGAAATAGCAGTGGTCCAAGGGGACCTGGCTACTGCTGCTTGTACTGAGAACTGACCTGGGCATCACCCAATAATAATGATTCTACCAGAATGAAGAAAACAAGGATTATGGGATTTAAAAAGGCTTCTGCCCAGATTCAAAGGAAAGCCTGCTGGGGAGGCCGGCAAATGAGTCCTAGAGAGGCTGATGTACAAAGCTATTGGAATAGAGCTATAGGTGCAAAGGAGAACCCAGGAAGTCAGAGATGCCTAAAGCATGCAACATCTGCTGAGGAAAGATTCTGGCTGTGAGCAACAGAAGCCGGAGAGAAAAGGCATGCCTGGTGCAACCAGCAAGTCACCAAAGCCCCTGCTCCTCACACCTCAGCCATGCGACCCAGATGAGGATATGGAAGTACGGGACCTAACATTTGTCCTGCTGGTTTCACTTTGGCCCATTTCTTTTAAATAGCTCTTTCTCCTTTCGGGTATGTTTGCCCTGTGTTGCTGTACTTTGATATTAACTTGTTTTTGAGTTTTACATGTGTTCACAGCAAAGAGTTTGCATTCCAGCTCAGGATATTTTCACTTGGACTTTCAAAAATGCTCAAAGTTTGGGGAAAGGGTTGACACATTTTGGGTTGCACAAAGGATAGCTGTGCTATGCAGGCAGAACTATACACTTGCAATTCTCTTCATTTAGAGAGTCAGTGTGATTTAAGAAGATGAGTTTTCATCAAGTTGAAAGGAGTGGGATGAAGCAGTTAGGGAGGAGTATCAATTTGATTAGATTTGGGACCTGCCCAGATTGACAGTACAGCTTCCAGGTGTTTCTGGATGGGTCATAGTGACATGATTTTGAGAACTATCTGATCCTTCTTTTTTTTTAATTTTAATGAGAAAGAAATAGCAATGAGACAATGTCAAAACAGGTTAGTAACTCAGTGGTGTCCTTCTGATTTGCTTCTCAGACACTCTTTTGCTCTGCTTACCGGCTACAATGCACTAAACAGCTACTCTTCCAAATGACCTTCTACCATCTTTTTACCATGTTTGGAGCCAGCTGAACTTGGACTGAATTCTCTTACGTAGCCACATTAAACCCATCCTCCTTTAACATACGAATGTCTGGCATTGTATTCAGTAATAGGAAACCAAATAACTACCAGGATCTGGGCAGCATCTGTAAGTTTGCATGAAAAGGAAATGAATGCCTTCAGAAAAGATAAAGCAATGAAGGTACCCAAGTGTGTGCCCTAGTGTGTGAAGAGTAAGGAGAAACTTACCTTAAAAATATTCTGCGACCCAAACCAAGCTTCTGAAATCCCTGAAAGAGGTACTAGCAACAAGATAATTTCCAAGTGAATTGAATGAAAATTTTAAATATAATAACAATTGAAAAATAAAAGTTTTGGACATCTTAGACCAATTACAGATTATTGTATAGCTCTAAACCAAGGAATCGTTATTGAGACAGCCTTATGTTTAATTACTTTCTGACATGACCGATCGTAAGAACCTCCTGGGCCTCATTTGCATGGCACTTTTATGACCAGGCAGTGTCCCGATTATGTGACTCCAAGCTGCACCTCAGTTGGGTGTCATCATTTGGTGAAATCTGCATACCTTACCAGCTCCAGAGAGAAAATATGGATATATTTGATAAAAACCGCTATCGTTACTTCTTGATCCTATTTCTGTGAATGGATTTGCTAGCCACCCTCTGCTGAAGCATTTGTCACACAGAAGGATCATATCACTTAAAATTGCATTTTCCAAGAAGAATTTGCTTATTGGTACATGTATACTTTTAGGCTATTCCTTTGCATTTATTCTCAGTAAATTTAAAACAAATCCAGCAGAGACTAACAGTGACATCTCAATGACAACTGAATTCTCAGTATACCACTGACCATCGAGTGCTCTTCCTTCTTTGAGGCTGCAGCCCAGTGTGCTGTCTTCATCTTGTCCAAAGTCACCAGGGTACGAGGTCCGTAAGCACAATCTTTTCAATTTCCCTGTAACATCATTCTGTTTAAAATTTTCTGTGGTTTTTGCTTGTCCTCATGTTCATCTCTACAAACTGAGAAGATAGTTTTGTTTCTTAATTCCAACATTTATTGCTATCTGATCATTATCATTAATTTCATGCTCTCATTTTTTCCAAGTGAAAGCTAAGCAGTTAACTATGATTGTTATGCTACTCTTTGAAAGTGTCTTGTTAGGTATTATTTCTATTTTTTCAATTTCTTGTTTCTTATGACAGCATTGTTTTGATGAAATAGACAATGTGCTCAGCATTACTAATTTAAAAGGTAAAGTTATCTTTAGCAGGGAATGTTCAGAAAAAATTTTCACCGCAAAGATAAAAATTGTTATTGTGAAATATGATCACAAAGCTAGTCAGAGATAAACAGAAAATTACAAAATACTGGGCTGGCCAGATAGCTCAGCAGATTAAACTGCCTGCTTAGGCAGACAGAGGGACCAGGGTCCAGTCCCCAGCATAATGTGCTGCCTTCCTCTCCCTCTCCGGGGAACACTGAGACAGTGATTGAGACCAGGCGTGGTGGCCTGCACCTGTAATCCCAGTACTTGGGAGGCTGAAAACAGGAAGATCACTACAAGTACGATGTGTAGTGAGACCCTGTAGACCCTGTACTAAATACATTTTTAAAAAAGGAAAAAAAAAAAAGAAAATTATGCAGTACTGAAGGTGTTTGCCTTTGCTTGCAGAATCTTTGCAAAATTTCAATGTTAGCCTGTGCAAAACACCCTGAATTATTAAGTTTTCTTGGGGTCACTAGTAAACAAGGCTGAACAGAAATAAAGTCCACAATGTACAGTTCATTTGCAACTGAACGTACAATATATGTTGTGGCTACTCATAAAGGCATTAAAACAATTTCTTTTAGAAAATTTGTTTTTTAAAATTAAAAATGAATGATAGCAGATAACAGGGAGACATTTGCTACAGTGTAAGGACTTGATCCCTTTCTGATGGTGTGCGTCCTATCAGAAAACTGGGTGGTGCACGAGAGCAGTAGTTGTAAGGAAAATAAGATGAAAAATAAGATGGAAAATAAGATGGACTGAGGAAAATGGGTAAGCTTATTTATTGCAAGAGTGTGTCTAAGTTCAGATAGAAATATGGCAAACATTTCTGTAAAAATTCAGATAAAAAAATACTTTTGTCTCACAGAGCTATGCTGTTTCTGTTATAGTACTTATCTCTGTCATGCTCACATAAAAGCACCCATTGAACAATTGCAAATAAATGAGCAAAGCTGTATTTCAATAAATATTATCAAAACAGAGAGTAAGCTTCAATTGACTGGTGGACCATAGTTTGTAAAACCCCACAAGCAATTAAATGTAATGCTTGATGAAATTATGTTATGTTCAAGGACAAGAGTGACAGGTTCAAAACTCCTCTCTGACACCTCTAGCTATCAAGGGAAAATCTTTTTTTTCCCATCTAGCAAAATTTAAACGAGAGATTTAAATTAATTTTCAATATTTACTCTCGGTTCTAAAATTTAAGCTTAATCCGTTCATTGACATTTTCTTTTTGAATATAAAATAATGTTATGTTTTGAAGAAAATAAAAATTCTTGAGAAAATATTTTAAGTATTTTAGTTGTTTTAAAGGTTCTCTCTGGTAGGGAGAAATGAAAGAAGCTTGTGTTTTAAATAGGTATATATTTTGTCTTCAGGGCACAGCTACATCTCCAGCCCATTTATTATTATTTTTTTGAAATAGCCTCTTACAAGGTTTATTAACTTGCTCAAGCTGGGCTGGGATTTGACTACCCACTGCCTCAGACTCCCCGTATGCTTGGATTACAGTGCTTTGCCAACCCAATGAGTTTCTTTGATTTTATTTTATATTAATCATTAAAATTCATCATGACTCCCTGAAGAAATCCCAACACACACCAAGGCAGAGAAAGCCTAGGGGCACACAGGACCGATGGAGTTAAAGCCCCCTTCTTTCTCTGACTGAAATTTGTCTGATTTACTGAAATGAACACTTGTTTTCTTATACACAGGCTTTCACTTTATTTCACCATCATTCTTGGCCAAAATTCTCAGTTTTAGGTGGTATTCCCTGAGTGGTTCATTTTGAGATTCCCAGCAATGAGCCCTTCTGGATAGCTTACAAAATCACTCTATTACTGTGGTATAGTTGTCTTATAATCCCACATCTTTCCATGTCTGTGGTCACCTTGTGGCACATTTGTGCAATTAGAGAAACCTATAGGTCCTCAGAAACCTTTCAGAATGTAACTTGACCTGCTCCTGACTGCTCCTCTGCACATCCAGTCCGAGAGACCCCATTCATATTTTAGCCTGCCGCTCAGAAATGCCCGGAACTCTCTAAATGGGTCTAACCCGTCTGCAGCTTGAATTTCACAGCACTGAAACTGCACATCACATAATGCTGTGCTCAGATACGAATGGTCCTGCACAACGTGAGACAAAGATCACACCAATTCAAATATACCTTACATATATTTGTTGATTTGTGAAGCGCATAACTAGACAATGGGCTTCCAATAAATCACTTGAAAATATTCACCAGAACTGTATTGCTGTACAACTAGAGCTAGTTATATGTATTTCCTGGCATTTCTACCAGACAATCTTCCCTAAAACCTATATGGTAGCAGTTAGTAAGGGATAGGTGATAGATAACGCATCCATCAGAGAAACAGAAAAGTGAGTCAGACAGATTTAAGAAAAGATGGGAAGAAATAAATAAGAATTTGGAGAGAACAAGCAGACCCAGCATGTGAAGATACCGAAGGATATGTCCTGAGATCAAGACAAAAATGAGGTTTAAAACAAATTATAAATTTTTAAATATCATATTAAGGGAATTGGATTTTTTCTTCCGAAGGAGAGGAGACACAACATTTGTTGAAAGAAAGGGTGGCATAATCATATTTAGAAAGTCAGCCTGTATGAAATTGTTGAAAACGTTCTAGATGAGAAAAAGCCAGGCAGCAAAGAGGCTGGTTAGGAAGGTAATGAATTATGTCTAACGGAGAGGAGGTATAAAATTTAAGCTGGGGTGAAGATAAGAGAGGCAGAGAAGAGAAATTTCTCAATCTAAAGTTATGTAGAAGTAGTAGTCCGGTAGATTCTGATGTTTCCACTGTTTCTATATTCTACTCATAAACATACATTCCATACAATTTTGGGAGAAATCATTTCATAATTGAATTGTGATCAAGACTTGTCTGACATCTATAATCTTGCCATGCGAGCTGGCTATAGTCTGCAGAAACGTAACTCCTTGTGCCTCGGGTCCTTCGATGTGATGCCTCAGGGCATGACTACATCAGTTGAAGACATCGTGGTTCCTTGAGAACTGAGCAATTATAAGAATCATAATGGCTTCACCTAGAGAAAAGGACGCACCTCTTGTTTGCCTGCCATCTCTCCCCCACCGTCCTCGTTAACACAAGACCTTCGTTAGTTTAAGATTCCCACCCACCACCCTCCGGGTCATCCGCAATGACCCTCATTAATGTAAAACCTTTTCAGCTGAACACCAACCTGTGCATCATCCGATAATCTCCTCAGCATTTTCTTCAATGTGAATGTGATCACCAAATGCCGAGGCTCTGGCTGCCTGGTAGCCGTTTGCTCCCCGTGATCGCTGGCCATCGCACATCCCCGCTACACTGCTATTTGTCTCTTGCTCTTTCTTCGTGCTGCGCAGCATAGCACCTTGCAGGGAATTGGAGACTCACTGCCGGGGTCCCCAATAATACTCCGCTCTGTAACATGTTTTCCCTTTTTTTTCATTATTTAAACTGATGGCTAACTAGAACAGGATTAAGCTCAACACAATGATGTTTGAGCCTAGCTTTTCTTGTTACTTTTTCTAATTTAGTCATTTCTTGCTTCCTTTAACTTGAATGACTTTTTTACTTTCCCACTTTATAGATGACATTCTTCTGTGTCATGGATGGTTCTAGATTGGTTATGATATGTCTTCCAAAAGGCTCATCTTGTTAAAGGCTTGATCACTGAAGGCTCTTGGCAAGTGATTGAATCATGAAGGTTCAAACTTCGTTGGTCAATAAATCCACTGATGATATAATTTGATGAGATTTTGGGGAGGTGAAGGGAAAAAAGAAGTAGGGCTTATCTGTAGGGAGTGAGTCACAGGTCATGACCATCTGGTCCTCAGCTACTTTCTTTTGATCTCTATCCTCTATCTGCTCCTTGCTATGGTGAGTAAGCAGCTTTGTTGCCACACCCTTTCATTGTGATGTTTTGCTTCACGCTACATCCACAGCAGTACAGCCTCCCAACCCTATTTTAAACCTTTGAATCAGGCACTTTGTCTCAGGGACAGAAAACTGACTAGCACACAGAGTCTTCCTGTGCAAGATTTTTTATTCCCATTGGGAATGTTATTGACAACTGTTCAGGATCTTTTGAAGAATAGCTTTAGTAGAATAATAGTTTTCCAATCCATAAATCTTCCAAAAGGAAGTATGAGGAGTTAAGGCCAATAAGGTATAGTCTTTAATTGTGAATTTAAGAGGAATCATTTGTCGAAAAGAATTAAAGGAGTTATTTTGAACTTCTAAAAAAAAATAATTGATTTGTTTGTTTTGTTTTTCTTGCTTGTTTTATTTTTATCTTTCAGTATGGAAGGAGAAGTTAGTGAAGAAAGAAAGACAATAATAATCAATATTTAGGGTTATATATTTTATTTATGAGGTTATGTCTTTTTAAATTAGGTGCTAATAGATATTAATACTGAATTACTAAGAAGTGTCAATAAGCAATGTATAATGAATTAGAAAATATCAATGAAGAAATAAATCTTTAAATGTGGTCTATTTGAAATATTTATGTTCCACTGTAAGAAAATATTATGGTTTACAATAATGTGGTTGGTATTTAGATGCTCAGTATGAATTAGATGAATGAACCAAATCAATAAAGAAATGTTTTCTTTTATATAAGGCAACTTTCCAAGTCATCCAGTGACCATAAGCTACATTTTAAGTACCACCACAGTACTTTCATTTTTATTTAAGTCAATTAAAAAT
>NW_004524623.1:11768502-11775034 GCF_000260255.1 Octodon degus
GGATCAAACCCTCAGCCCCTGCCCCTACTTGCAGGTACTTTAATCCACTGAGCTATTTGGCCAGTCCTTTAAACTGTTACTTTTTATGTTTGGAATATTTCAGTAGAGAGAGTCAAGGAATAATGACTATCATGAATTTGTGACACATATCCTCTATTATTTAATATGATCTATTAATATTTGTAATAAGCAAAAATCAACAATTTTAGCATATACTTAGTGCTATTTGATGGCATTGCATACCAGAAACACAAAAAGCAATAGAAATAATGATAATCCTAAATAAATCACAGCTTAGTAGTGGTCATTAGAAAAAGTCCATCAGTAGTTATAATGCAACATGTTAATGCTAAATTTGATATATATACATCGTACTAAGATCATATACAGTTCATAAAATTTTCTTCAGCAAACTCAATGAGTGATATTTGACTGTGTGAGGCTCTTTATTATTTACCAGGCAGACTAAGAATCCTTCACTTGCTAAGGAAGCAGACACGTGAACACATACAGTTTAATATACTCTAGGCGATGTAGAATTCAAATAAGCAAATAAGAGGGGTTGAGAACCTTTGTGTCACGATGAGTTCTCTAAGACACACAGGCTCAGATGGATTTGATACGAAGTAGTATAAGTGGAGAACCATTTAGGAAATAGAAAGGAAAGAAGGGGGGCCCGGGGAGACTTCAGATTACTATGCAGCTCTGCCTTTGTAAAAAGATAAAGGAAAATAACAATTTGTCACAGATTGGAGCAAAATTTTACTACAGTCTTGGCCGCTTGATGAAGAATCTCAAAGCAAAAGTTGATCAGAGAACTATCTTCCTCCAGACAAGAGAAAATCTCTCACGTGGCACAAATGCAATGCAATGAGGAGTTGGCCCCAGCGGGTAGCAGCACATAGAAAGTGTTGCTTCTGTGTCAGCACACTGATGAGTCAAAGAACAAGGAACAGGCACTGAGCTGTGGCCCCACTTGCAGCTCTGGAGAAGTCTGAATGGCATCTCTCTGGAGATCATCCTTCTTCTCGTCGCTTCAGAAAGCTTTTCCTTCTCAACAGTTCTCACTGACCTCTCTTCTGGATAGAAAGCATACAACACAGATAAGTCTGTCACTGTAACTGTTCTTGGCAATGAAATTAATCTTCACCTACACTCCGTGCTATCCCTACAGCTTGTCCTCATGGTTTATTTGGTGGAATAATACATTCTTTCTTTCCTGAGGATTCTTGAATGTTTAAAATCATACTTTTTTCAGTCCGTATTCATAAATGTGCCTTTTATTACCTGAGGAAGTATCTAGAAATGTCCGAGTGAGTCACCTGGCTCCTGTCTGTATGTTTTCCTGCTTTCACTCGGTTAAAACAACCCCATTTCTTCATACTCTCATCGTGCTGACTTAATCTTGCTGTACACAAAAGCCTAGTGTGCCCTAATTTATAATTCAGTGATTTCTTACCATTTCCCATCTTGCTGTGCACCCCTTTGGGAATCATGATTTCTTCCCTTTAGAGTTGTTTTGTTTTGGTGGTAGGGAGAATAGGGGGTGAGTGATAAAATCTCCAATGTACACTGGCCATTTTTCATTTCTACTGTCCAGTCAGGATAGCCTCAATGCGATAGTTATTGAGATATCTGGAATTCCCAGTTGGTCTATAGATAATGACATAAGTTATTATAAAGAACAGGAATGGAAACATAGTCTTGACTAAAACTAGGAAGAAATATTGTTATCCATTGTATGTGACACTGAACTGCTTCTAATCCCCTTTTGGTTAGAATTCAAAAGAATATACTTGCCAAATCATAAATGAATACTTATTTGTTTTCCTACTATGGAAACACCAACCATATATGGCATAGCCACTTCAATAGAATTAATACTCTGTTGAATTTGTGGTTCTGTACGTTCATTCCTTTTTTTTCTTATGTATTTTGGTAAAGCATCTACAGGGCCTCACTATGTAGATCAGACTCATAATGATTCTCCTGTTTTCAGCCTTCCAAGAGCTGGGATTACAGGCATGTGCCACCACGCCCAGTCTCATACGCCATTTTAGCACACCCTGGGGGCAGGGCCAGCAGGACATGCCAGGGATTGAACCCAGCCCCTGCATCTGCCTAAGCAGGTGTTTTGTCAGCTGAGTTATTTGATCAGCCCCATAGATTCATTCTTGAAGATTCATTTCTGCAGGGTCTAGTCAGAAGAGTTAAAGAGGTATATCTTAAGCATTATAATGTTTAGGTATATAAGGGTAGAAATAATCTTGAACATTGTCTAGCCATAATTCAGAATGTGATATTGTTTGGTTTGATATTTCACCAACTTTGAAAATTTTAGAGTACATTTATATTTATAAAAGTAATCCAAGGACACTATCAGAGTTCCTGTAAAATCTATGCAAAATTTATCCAATTAATAATATATTCTGGGGCCAGGGAGATGGCTCAGTGAAATAAGTGCTTCCCTGGTGAGTAAGTACAAGGGCCTGAGCTCAATTCAAGAATAAATATATATATATATATATATATATATATATATATGTATATTCTTTAAAATGATTGATGGTCTACTGAAGCATTATGACTTAAGCCTGTGTTTTATTCACATTTATTTGGTTTTTAACTTTATACCCTTTTTCTATTTCAGTACAAGACAACACATTTATTGATGTGACCTTCTTGGGTTTTTCTTGGTCATGACAGTTTGATTTCTTACAAAAATGAACTTTATTTTATACTTTAGATTATAATTCACAGCATCAGCTATGGTTCAAGAGATGCAAATGAAAACAAACTTTCCTTGTATTTGATGATACTCACAATATCAAGGAGTAGTATGTGTTTTGTAGAGCATTCCTCAGTTGGGATCTACTTGGTGCTTTTCTTCTGATTAGACTGGTACTGTGGGTGTGACAGAGAAAAGCAATTCTTACCACATCATATCGAGGATAAACATTGGCAACATAATTTATTGCTGTTGGTGTTAACCTTGACAGCTGGCTGAGGTAGTATTTATTGTTTTTCACTATAAAGTAACTCCCCATCTCTCTCCGTAATGCTTTCATTGGAAGAAAACTAATAAGTGTATCCCACACACAAGATGAGGACAAGAATCACCGGAGGTGGAGCATCTCCACAATCTGGAATTCTTCATGCAGGTTTGTTTTTTCCTTTACTCTGTATTTGTTCATTAAATAATTTCTTATATAAATGCACTTCATTTTATACTTTAGATTATAATTCACAGTATCACCTGTTGTTCAAGAGATCCAAATTAAAACCATGCTGAGATCCCTTCTCACTCCAGAAAGAATGGCAATTATCCAAAAATTGAACAATAGCACTTGTTGGTGGGGCTGTGGGTACAAGGAACCCTCCCTACTGTTGGTGTGAGTGTAGACAGGAGTGACCACTGTGGAAATCAGCGTTGAGATTCCTCAAATACTAAAACAAAAGGTTCAATTTGATCCAGCTATGCCCCTTCTTGTATCTCCATACACAGTGATATATGTACACCAACGTTCATAGTAGCATAGTTTATAACAGATAAATCTTGAAAACAGCATAATGTTCATCAATGAATGAATCAATAAGGAAAATGTGAGATATATATATCTATCTATAGATAGATAGATAGATAGATAGATAGATAGATAGATAGATACATAGATACATAGATACATACATAGATACATACATAGATAGATCGATCTATATAATGGAGTACTGCTCTGACATAAAGAAAGATGAACTCACTGGCCAGATAGCTCAGTGACTAAAGCGCCTGCTTAGGTAGGTGCAGCAACTGGAGTTTGATCTCTAGAATGTAGCGCTGGCCCCACTCCCAGGGCATATTGAGACAGTGACTGAGACCAGGGGTTGTGGCATGCACCTGTAATCCTAGAGTGTGGGAGGCTGAAAAACTGGAAGGATCTCTACAGGTCCTATCTTTGTGGTGAGACCCAGTAGACCCTGTACTAATTACATTTAAAAAAAAAAGATGAATTTGAGACATTTCTAGATGAGTTAATGCACCTTGAGACCCTACTCTTCAGTGAACATGTAAATATCTCATTATTTCTTTGGTTTGAGAAACTTAAAATATAAAGAAGGACCAGAATTTATAAAAAAAAATATTGTGAAATGAATAAAATGCTCAATTGGGAAGGGGAACTGGGGAGGGTGTGGGGAAGGGAAGGAGGAAAAAATAATGAGAAAAGAAGTACTACTTAATATCATGTGTATCTAAAATGTTCCAATATTTTCAACTGTGAGTTCTTTTCAGTTTTTATATGTTACCTGCCATACTGCTCAATGATTTTTTTGACACTTCAGGTTATAAAATGTTCCAAGTTTGTTTTATATATTTACTATCCTAACCGTGAAACCAGTCTTTTTTGCAAGGAGTTCTTTTTTCTTTAATTAGAGAATTATAAACCAAAACGTGAGCTCCGTGTATCTTTGATTATGATTGCTACCATAATCAGAATGATGACTCTGAAATATTACACATATTTCTTTCTGGGATTCACCACTCTGAAACTCTTTCCTTACCCGTCGAGGAATCAAAGAAAAGTTAACATATCAAAAGTATCATCCCCAGGAAACACTCTAGGGTTGGGAGATGGTTCCCTGAGGATGCCCACATATTTCATAGATGCATACAAAGCGGAGGTGGGATACCACGGAGTAGCGTTGTAGGCTCTGACTATACTAGAGGACCATAAGTTTCCATGCATCAACATCAGCCTACATCCTCCTTAACTGTCTGGATAGTTCCCCTGGCCTGCAAAAATAGCCAGAGTAAATATCTGAATGCTTATTAGAGGAACAATGGAGAATAAATGCAGCTTATTGCCATCTTTCAGGGTCCTTCTCTTATTGGAGTACAGATCTGAAAAGCGAATCAGGTTGAGGGACAGCACGAATTGTTGTGACCTTTAATTGAGGTAATCAACAGTAATTTATACAGCACCGTTGTGCACCGTCTGCCCGTGTGCCTTTAGAGGTGCAAGTCTCTGTCTGCAGTCAACACACACATTGCCTGTGAAGTCCCTGTGAGTATTGCTTTGCCCTGGCTGATGCTCAGAGTAGTTGCTGTTTGTCTGTTCAACGTGATTTAAGCATCATCGCCTGGCTTGGTCCCTGGCATCTATTGTCTTTAAGGATATTACAAAGTCTTTTCACTCTGTGATATCTTATACTGCTGTCAGCTGTGGCCCACAGAGGAGAGGAACTACTGAACTGCTTAGGGCCTTAAATAACAGAACCTGGAAGGCCTTGGGGAATGTCACCTGAGACATCCATTCAGGTATAGCCCCTTAGGTACATTTTCTGCCCTTAATGTATCTATTTCAGAAAATTAGGGCCGGTCTGATAGCTCAGCCATCTAAATCCAGGCAGAGCTCAGTGGCCTGGATTTAATCCCGGGCATGCCAGCCCCACCCTGGGCTGTGCTGAAAGGGCAATAGAAATTGGGTGTGGTAGCGCATGCCTGTAATCCCAGAATTTGGGAGGCTGAAAACAAGAGAATTACTATGAGTCTGATCTACATAGTGAGACCCTGTAGACCCTGTCCTAAATACAGAAAGAAAATAAAAAGAATACAGAAAATGATTCTCCCTCCTTTCTTAGTTTTCTCCTTCCTCCCTCCCTCCCTCCCTTCCTTCCTCCCTCCCTCCCTCCCTCCCTCCCTTCCTCCCTCCCTCCTTCTGATACTTCCTCCCTCTCCCTTTTTCCTTCCTTGCCAGGGCAATTCATCTGTTCCAAATTCAACTCCTCATGAATCATCATCCATACAAATAAGTTGTTCCCAATTCCTGGAGTCCTCACTGTATTTTTAAATCCTCTGACTCAAGATAATGCTCACAATGGAATGAACTTGTACTTATTCAAACTTTGATTCTAATCAAGTAGCCTCAAGATATAATCTTTCATTTCTGCTGAACCACTTCTTTGTAACTTGTTCCCTGTCAAGAAATAAATGCACCAAAGTTTAGCTTCTGTTAGGAGATTCTAACTTGTGGAGACATTTCTGGACTCAAGGAATACTAAATGTGTTATTTCATTTTGTCCACAAAATAATTTGAGTGTTAATGATAGGAAAGAATATTTTCAAAGTCATATTGCCAATAGAAAGTTGAGAAAGTCTATTTTTTCTAAAAGCATCAATGTTAGGAGAACTCTCCTGGCTTTTTCTGCCCCATGGTAAGTAATTCTTGCACTCTTCCTGGTGCATAATTTCTTTGTTGAGTTGGGTGGATTTCTAAAATAATTTTAAGCAAACTGTCTACTTTTTTCCATGATGGCTGCACTGATGGAGCATTTTTACCAACTATGTAAAAGCCCATGCATTGTCTTCAATAATTGCAATCTGTTCCATTTTTGATAATAGCCACTCTAGCAGTTGTACAGTGATTTCTCCTTGTGGTTTTAACTTGCATTGCCCTGAAGATTAGGACACTCATCATTTTACAACTACACCTGCTAGTCATTTTTAAGAAAGATCCTTTTTTTTTTTTTTTTTTTT
>NW_004524623.1:11775134-11780272 GCF_000260255.1 Octodon degus
TTTTTTTTTTTTTTTTTCAGAATCAGGGATTGAACTCAGGCCCTTGCACTTGCCAGGGAAGTTGCTTATTCTACTGAGCCATCTCCCGGCCCCAAAGATCCATTTAAATTCTCTGTCCACATTTTATTTCAGTTTTTTCTGAATACTAAGTTGTATGTGTTCCTTAAATATTTTGGATATTGCCAGGCAGGGTGACAGACCCCTGTAATTTTAACACTCAGTAGGCTGAGGCAGAAAAATAGCTATGAATTAGAGGCCAGTGTGAGCTACAAGGTGAGTTCAAAGCCTACCTCAACTGCATAGTGAAAGCCTGCCTCAAAAATACAATCAACCAATCAATCAAATAATTTTGGATATGAAGCCCTCATTGTGTGCAGGCTTTGTAAATATTTGCTCATATTTTGTTCGTGTCCTCACCCTGCTGATCATTGCCTTTCCCACGCAGAACCATTTGTGTTTCCTTCAAGCCCAGCCATCTATTTTTGCTTTTGTCACTGTGCTTTTACAACTCATACCCCAAAAAATCATTTCTCAGGCTTATATCATAACTTTTTCTAATGCTTCGCTCTAGAAAGTTTACTGTCTCAGCTCCTAAAAATATGATAATAAATCCATTTTAATTGATTTTTGCATACTGTGCAATATAAAGTTTTTATTTCATTGTAATATGGTAAGTTGCAGCTAGGATATCAGCTGCCTCGATGCCATTTATCATAAAGGCTATTCTTTCCTCGTACTCTGACTCGTTTGTCAAAAGCCAGTTGATTACAGACTCATGGACGCGTTTGTTGGCTATTTCATACCATTGGTCTTTGTGTCTGTTTTGATGCCATCCTAAGCTGTTTAGATTACAGTAGCTTTGCAATATATTTTAAGATCCAGTACTGTGGATGGCTTCACTTTTGCTCTTTCTGTTCAAGATTCTTTAATGCTATTCAATTTTTGGTGATTCCTTGAAAATTTTTGGATTATTTTCCTATTTGAGGGAAGGATTTTGTTGGAATTTAAAAGTATATTAGGTCACCTTGGGAAGCGTGGCCTTTTTAACATTAGTAATTTTCCAATCCCTAAACATAATGTACCTTTTCCATTTATTTGTATTTTTGTTCACTTTTGCATCATTGATCAGCAGTGCTAAGTGTAAAATTCTTTTTATTCCTTATTTAAATTTATATTGATGCTCAATAATGTTTCAGTAGCTACTGTAAATGAAAATTAATTTCCTCCTATCCTGTAACCCTCAATTATTTTAATAGTCCTGAATTTTTCATTTTCTTTCTTTATAGCAGCAATATGAGGTAGCAATAACTCTCCAGTTCTCATTTTATATTTTCAAATGCCAAGGTTATTATACTATTTTTTCTAGTCTACTGGAAATCCAAGCCTACCACTGGTGAGCCTTTAACAATTTGCCTATTATCCTGTTCTAGGGACTATTTGTTCCTCCACGGTCCACTCATGAATGTCCTCCCCTGTATCATTCTCCAAACTTCATATTATTACCCATTGTCTTTGTCAAGTCCTAACCCAGTGGGTTGTTTGGGTTCTGTGAAAAGCAGATGGCCAGACAGAAAAAAGTTTATTGAAAAAAATGCATAAGGATAATAAAGAACTAGATGGAAAGGGAATTTAGGCCATGATTCAGACCTGAGACACATAAAGTAAAGAAGAAAGGAACTATAAAATTACCCCTGTTGTACTTATGAAAATGGCCTCATATTATACTTATAAAAACTCAAGCAAGGCCACTAAGAAAAACTCACACGTTAAATGGCTTCTCGATTGGACAAAATGAGCAAGCTTTAGTCCTTTGGCAATGCACAGGCTTGAGTAATCTAGCTACATAATCTAGTAATCTAACCATATAACCAAGTACTAGCACCCATGCACTAGGCAGGTTTTGCTGCAAATGCTGTAGGGAATCTGAGAAGAAGCACACATTGTCCTTTCTCCTCTGTCACTGCATCAGAGTTCTTTGAATAACATCTGAATGAGGTACTTCCAGTCTACCATTCCTTCTATTTTATATATTCAGAACAGATATTTTATTTAAGGCAGATAGAGTTAAACTGAATTTGACATCCACTTTATAAGTAGAATTTTCCCAATATTTCAACACCTATTTTTTGAGGGGGGAAAAATCATATACTACACAATTGGTTGGAAGGCAGATTAAATGACTTGGATTTAAAATAAGAAAAAAATAGATTATACATTATAAATGCTGTTTAAGCAGCACTGCCATTACTGTTAATGCACCATGTTTCATTAGAGTCATGTTGTAATAGTGATATTTCCACAAACACAAAAATACCAAAAAAAAAAAAAAAGAATTTCAATAGGAAGACAATTATTGCCAAATAAGAATACATTCATTCACATATTTTATAGGTAAATAGTGTCCTCAAGTTATCCAAGAAATGGGAAAAAGGGAAAGAAAAAAAAATTAAATACATTAAATTTGTATTTTCCTAAATCATTATTCAAAAATTCTTGTTATTGCTACAAGTCTCTCAAAAGCTCATGAAGAGTAAAGAGTCCTTTAATCTGTAGCCTGCAATGGCATGTTTTGCTTTGAAGAAAACAGCTTCAGGACCTAGAGGTGCATGTGGGATCCAGTTACTTGAAATGATGGCATAAGGAAACCAGCATGTGGACTACCCATTTCTCTAGATACGTATGATGGACAGACAATACAACAACTCTGACGTTACTGTCTGTTTTTGCTTTTGTCGCTGTGCTTTTGCAACCCATACCCAAAAAACATTACTAGACGCAGGTTGAGGTAAAGTTGTTCCTCAATAATCAAATACCAGACAGATACAATCACCTCATTCCTATCATTCTCTTTTACATAGAAAAATGCTTCTCAGCCACACTGTAAAACGAAATGAAATCTGATCTCTTTCAAGGGGCATTCTTTCTAATGCTGAAGTGACATTATACATCTCCACACTTACGAAGAACATCTTTAATGTCTAGTTCCGAGCACGTTGTATACTGTGATTCATGAAGTTAAGGATTAAAAAGAACTGTTCTTGTATAAAAAAAAAAGGTTTCAAATTTCATAGGGAAATTATTACTATAATAGATTGACAAGTAGTACGCTAGCTGTTACAAGTTACTTGAACACATTCGCCTTAAAGATGTTGTTGTTATTCCCTGGCATTTATAGGATCCAGGATGTTCCTGTGACTAACACTTTAAGATGCTGGCAGCACCAACTATTAATTACCTCACTGAGAATGTATGCATATAATTCAGCCTCTGCAAAATGATGGGTGAGGAGAAAATTAATATTTATCGAGAGCTAACTTCATGCCAGGAGCTGTGCTAAGCATTTTGGGTACATTTTGTCATTAAATTGTAAGACAACATCAAATAAGCATTATCACAATTCCAAAGATGAGAAAAATAGTAGTCCAGAGAGTCCAAATATCATAAATAAATCCTGTGGCTACTAAATGTCACCGCCGGGACTGTTCCTCAGTATACACATCACACAGTGCAGTTTTATATCACAATACAAACATTATTATCCAAATGCTAATTGTAACAAGTATTTTATCTTTATATATCAATTAACCAATGACTAATGGTTTAATATGAGTTAGACAATACTGTAACTATAAATGCAGTATGCTATAGGATCCTTTGCTGCAACGAACACAAACATCTCTTATCGGTCAATTATGATAGAGACAACTTGGAAATTTGCAACCTGTAAGAATTCTGCACATATTAAAGTGTGTCACAATACAAAATCATATGCTGCAATATAGGGATTTACTTAGTCAATCCTATGTAGTTTTAGCTAAGTGTGTGCTTACAGTCATGAAGCTTTTCCTTGGCAATTGTATGAAAGAAAGCTGCACCTGTGTTGTCAAAGAAAACAAAAACTCACTGGGAGAGGAACCATTAACCGCTATAGAAAATACAGATAATGTGCTACATTAACATAGTGAGGTGCTGGTGACATATCTGTTAAAATAATACAAAAAAACTCTTCCATGTACATTATTGCATATTGAATAATTTAGAGAAAATGTTGATATCATCATTTCACAGTAAAATACCAAAGACCCAAATTAAGATGATTCAAGTCAAACTGAATGTATTAACCTTATCCTATATAATTCAGTAAGCTATATTTCTGTAAATAAATAATTAAAATGACATTTCAATTGTCACAAATTTAACCCCTCACTTCAGTGACAAATATAATCTCTAAACCATAAAGACATCACATGATTACCTACTTATTGAGAAGAATCAATGGAGCACACAGTCTTTTATTTTGTAGAATATACATTTTATGTATAATTAAAACAATGTCATAAAGTAAAATGGTATAAAGATGAAGTAATTCCTTAACAGTTTAATTTGGGTAGATTTGTTAGGGCTCTGCCTCCTTTCATTAGCAGCTTTTTGTCCTGTGGCTTTCAGATCTACAAGTCAACATCCAAAAAATTCGTTCTTGTAACAAGAATTTACTTTAAAATAAAAGGCCAACCTAGAAGACTTAATATTTGATCTTAGTCAAAAGACTGAGAAAGGATGAAGACCAAACATTTGATAATAAAATTTCTCACTTTAAGGGACACGGTGGTGAGCACTGACCCCTGTCCTGCTTCCTTGAATTATACACTTTACTGCTTAGTATTTCCAGGAGAAGCAGAATGTAATTATCTGTAACTGGTTAGTTGTGACATTCATTAAAGTATTATATTTCTCAAAAATCATGGTTACAATATATTTATTTTACATGTCAGAGTTAAAGTAGATCTCTCTAATCTATTCCCTAACAACTTCTTTCTTTACCATAATTTTATTGATAAACAAATAGCAATGAGACAGTTTCAAATCAAATCGCTAGGACAGTTTCAATAATTAACACACTGCAAACATTCTTCTTAGTGGTTAATTACTGTTCAAGATGCGTACTTGATTTCCTATTTACAAACACCTTTAGAACATATTGTTCTATTCATTAACAGAATGTAACTATATATCTATCCTAACCACTTTGAATACACAGATACAAAATGCACATTCATCTATATAGCCTTTTTTTGTTAAGTTCTGTTATTTGAATATTATAGGTGTGTAAACTCAGCAAAATATTCTAAAAGAGTCCA
>NW_004524623.1:11781482-11792028 GCF_000260255.1 Octodon degus
CAGAGATAGGAGGATTTTTTCTACCACCTTCCTCTTTATATTCACTCCCTACAATCTGACTTCTACAGAGACCTGGTTCCTGGGGCTTTTGTGTATCACAGCTCTGTAGAGATTCTTCTGAAAAGGACAGAGTAAAGCCCACTTCTCTGGGGTGGCCTTCACACCCACATCCTCAAAGACCACTGACTCCATTTCCGTTGTGAGGTCTCCAGGGCTTGTAAGTCTACTTATTGAGTTATTTACCACTTTTCTACCATTACATTCCTGATGAAGACTTTTTTTTCCTTTAACCAGCAAAAATTATTTAAGACCAAAGGTAGCTTTAAGACATTTTTTAAATCTCTCAAAGCTCATCCCAATCATATATTGGTTCAGAGTCAGTGCTCAGTGCCTTTAATTGAAGTACCTCGAAAAAATTCCCACCATTTTCTAATTCTGGCAAAATTACTGCAGCCTACTTTATATTGTTGTTAGTTATTATGTATTATTGCCCCATTGATTTATTCTGGGACCTACCTGAGGATGTCAACGAATGGAGCTAAAGGAACTTTGTTTCTTGTAATTACAATTGGGAGCTCCCATTTCTACTTTACTGTCTCTTGCTTGCCTTTGTGTGATACAGTGTGTATCATTTCATAGCAATGACCTAAAAAATAATGTGGCTATTGAAATATATTTGTTTTCTTTTAATACTTATTTATTTATTGTATTTTAGTAAGGGTCTACAGGGTCTCACTATGGAAATTGGGCTCATAGTGATCCGCCTGTGTTCAGCCTCCCAAGTGCTGGGATTACAGGTGTGCGCCACCACGCCCAGTCTCAAGCTCTGTCTCTGTGCACCCCTGGGGCAGGGCCAGCACAGCATGTGTGGGATTGAACCTCGGTCCCTGTGTCTGCCTAAGCAGGTGCTTTAATCTGCTGAGCTATTTGGATGGCCCTAATCCTAACAGTTTTCAAATCATCAAGTTATATGTATAAATGTTTAGTGTATAAATTTATCACATAAAAGTCTTTGAGTACTAATTATTGTTTTATATATCAAAATATAATGCTCATATGTCTTTAATCACATAGTTAATGTAACATAAACTTTTACAAGTTGCACTAAAATTCAAGCAATATAATCTTGAATTATTGCAATATCTGTAAGTTATAGACAATCTTACTTGGAGATACTTGGAGATGGGACCACAGTTCTCTCTCTCTCTCTCTCTCTCTCTCTCTCTCTCTCTCTCTCTCTCTCTCTCTTTCTCCCCATCCTTCCCTTCCTCTCTCACACAGTCATGACTTTTTTTTTTAAATTGAACGATATCCAGTGAATTTCCTCTGAAACTTCTGTCCTATATCATAAGAGAATGACTATTGAATTATCACAATTGCCGAAAAAGTAATTTATTGAGGTACAAAATTTCAAGTTACATCATTTTCAATAAAATAAACTTCATTTGCATCTAACCTTGAATATTTTTCTTCAAACAAAACTTTGATAGACTTATCAGTCACATGCATAAACTGTTAGCACGCAATTATTTTCTGCAAAAGTTTGTGATAATAGTATCATGAGATTAGCAGTGTAGAATTTGAAAGCAATACAACAGAAGCTTTTTAGAGCCAGCCAGATAACTTAACTGACTAAAGCACCTGCTTAGGCAGGCTCAGGGACCAGGGTTCGGCCCCCGGAGTGCCGTGCTAGCCCTGCACACTAAGAGAGCAACTGAGACTGGGAGTAGTGGCACGCACCTGTAATCCCAGTGTTTGGGGTGCTGAAAACAGGAGGATCACTACGAGTCCCATCTTTGTAGTGAGACCCTGAAGGCACTGTACTAAACACTTAAAAATAAAAGACACAAGCTTTTGAAAATAAACAGGAAAAAGATTCCTATGTAATCAACAGCAACAAAAGTGAAAAAAGTCCTCATTAAATTCAAATTTAAATTCTTACTATGAACTTTAAAAAATGAGATGTCTTTGATGCAAAGTGATGTTTTAGGATTGAATTATAATTAATAATTCAAATTATGATACTGGTTTGAAAATCTATCAGCTATAAACCTATTAATAATCCAGAGTTGCTGCCTCTATTTTTTAAATATATTATTATCAAGTAATTTATTGCTGAATAACAAGATTGTCTCAATTCTTCATTTTTTCTTTTTTAATTTATGTATTTGTTTGTTACAGGATCTCACTATGAAGCTCAGACTCATAGTGATCCTCCTGTTTTCAGTCTCCCCAGCACTGAGATTACAGGTGTGCTCCACAATGCTCAGACTCAGTGGCAGGCTCAGCATGCCCAGAGGCAGGACCAGCACAGCATGCGGTGCCAGGGATCGAACCCTGGCCCCTCCGCTTACCTAAGCAGGCCCTTAGCCCACTGAGATATCTCGCCGGCCCCAAGATTGTCCCAATTCTTAGTTACATATATATACAACAGTATTACACTACAGAATTCATGAGCTGGGAATTAAGACAGGGTTTAAAAGGAATGGACTGTCTGCATGCACAATGCCCAAGGCATCAGCTAGAAATACGATAGCCCTGAGGATCAGGATCATCAGAGAAGCCTCCGTGTTCATGACTGGTGCAGATGCTGTGTATTAGCTGGAACAGCAGTTGTGCTGAGTGTAAAATGAATGAATGAATAAGTAAATAAATATGTATTTTCCTTGTGTCCTGGGTTTCATCCCTACATGATGACTGGGTTCTAAAAGAAAGCACCTCAGTGACCAGGGGGAGTTGTGTCACCATTTAGAACCTTTGGTGAATTTATGCCCCTATAGAAACAACGCCCAGGAAGACTTAAAGGCAGGCAACTTCTTCGGGACTTATTGGGAGGGAAGTCACAAAGACGTAGTGGAAGAAGAGTATGTGGAGGGGGTACACTGCTGCAAGCACCCTGAAAAACATGCTGTGCTCCACTGACAAGGAAAATGAAAGGAGCAACGCGTGTACTGCTGGATCTTGTGTTTTTGTTTTTTCTCGTGCTTGTTTGTTTTTGAAGCTAGTATGAGGGTTCATGATCATTTAATAACAAAACAAATGAGTTTATATGGAAGTGGATAGGGCTTACGCACAAGTGGTGAAGGGCACGGATGCCGACACCAAATGGCTGAGTTATACTCTTCACGCAACTATTCCCTGGCCACGTGGCTTCAGAAGCCCTTTACACGTGATGCAGATTACTCCTCTCACAGATTATGATGTCCCTTCGAGATTTAAAACTATTATTTTCAAATGCTTGGAAGAGTGTCTAAAACATCCTAGTCACAGTAACGTGGTGAATGAAAATTTTACATTAACCACTCTCAACTAGAAAAGCAAAAACTGACAACAATTGTGGTCTTGTTGTTGCACTCGTGACCCTCAGAGCTTCTTCCCTAGGTGCAGGGCACTTTTCGATGGTGCAACTTGAGCATTTGGATCTGACGAAGATGTCATCAGTAGCAAAGTTTCCCTCCCTTAGAAAGATATAATGAGTTAGCTAAAACACTTGCAGCAATAGAAAGCAGAGAAATTGAGCACAGTTGTGTCTAGCCTGATTCTTTGATAAAATTCATAAGTATGCAAGCAGTAATAAAAAGGATATCATCTATTTATTCTCCTCTAAGGTACTGACAAGAATTTCTCTACTGGTGAATTTGCAATTAAAATATGCTCTATCCCAGGCCAAATATTCAGCTTTATCTGCTTTCTGCACTCTGTCCATTACATAAGCCTTGTGGAAATAAATGACATTCCCTTGTGCCACTATTCGTACCCCATAAACTGTCATTTTCAATGGGAAGAGATTAAGAAACCTCTAAATGGTGAGTTTTCTGATATTTCCAGGTAAATAAATTACAGCAAGAAAAATTAACTTCCTCTATCAAAGGAGTGTTATCAGGAACCTGAGTAAATTGAGAGCAGAGCTATCCAGGGAGCTACCCATACGCATGATACATTATGTTTAAGATTCAAAATCCTGCTAACTAATATTTGGTGTGAGCATTTACTGTCAAGAAAGGAAATAAGGAGTCTCGTCTCAGTGATACATAAAAATGAAACTGAGGTATCGTTATTAGAGAGGGACGATTTCTCTGAAAACTCTACTTCATATGGACATAAGCATGCAATGGTAAACAAAAGAAAAATATTTCCGAACAAACACGGGCACCCTTTCAAAAATGTTCATTCCTTTAAAAAAATAAATATACACTGGAGGTTTAAAATGAGCTGAGAACTCACAAAATGCTGTGACTATAACATACAAAAATTTTGACGTCCAACCTTATAGGGCACAGAGTTCACTGAGAGGGTGATTAGATAATTGAATAAGTCTATAATTTAGTAAATATGACAAAGTAAATTTAATACAGGGATTTTCTCTGGTGAAGGATTTCAAATTATTGAGTAAAAATTAAGTTGAGAAGTGGGATGTGGCAGGCTTGATCTCTCTAGAAGTATGAAAAACAGAAGCAAAAGACCATAGAGTTAAAGGAGCAGGCTGAACTTCACACTTGGTTCTATCAAGCTTGACAGGTTGAGTCTTTAAGAAATGATCCCCCTTCATAGGTGTTTTTTTTTTAATACTATCTTTAACCAGAGAAAGCTTTCCCTCTACAAAGTGTCCAAGATGCCTAACAGTAGGTGAAAACATGTCTATTAGGGCTTGCTAATCAGAGAAAAAGAGCATGTGTGTTTCCTGATAGTAGAATTCAAAATCTGAAGCTAATTGTTCTTGATTTGAGTTGACCTCTGTCTATCGAATCGGTTGAGAACATGCCTGAATCTGACCAAATCCAGCCAGCCATATCTGAAATATGTACACTAAAAGTGAATATTAGACACTAAATTAAAAACTTTGAAGTGTCTTTACAAGTAAAAGAGAACTGAGGAACAAAAAGACAGTTTGAGTCTATTCCAAAAGAGGCATAGATAAATCTGCTGAGAGAAAAACCATAGAGGCATTGTGAATTTATTCCCCTCTATGGTAGAAGTGAAAACAAATAATTTTGAAGTCAAGTCAGGAGTCATGACAGCACTAATTTTTTCTATTGTAACTTTTTCTAAGATATCTGTCCATATGCAAATGTATATTATAAAACAAAAATTGGACACAATTTTATTTTTCAGTAAAGCACTTATCCTACTGAGCCATCTCCCTGGCCCACAATTTTATTTTTCAAACAGATGATTTTCCAGTTCTGTACCATACTTGAATTGTTCCTTCCTTTTTTCTACTTGGTTAAAAAATCTAAAGATAGGTTTTAATTATCACTCTTAAAAATCACACTAGTGGAATATATGAGTTATAGGGACTTGACAGGAAAAAATGTTTAAAGGTCATACAAAAACATTGAGTGACTAAGAATAGAAACTAGGGCCAGCCAGATAGCTCAGCAAACTAAAGTGCCTGCTTAGGCAGAGCGCAGGGCTTCAATCCCCAGCATGGTATGCTGGCCCTGCCCCACCCCCGGGGTATGCTGAGATGGAGAGTGAGACTGGGTATGGTAGCACAAGCCTGCAATCCCAGCGCTTGGGAGGCTGAAAACAGGAGAATCACTATGAGTCTGATCTGGGTAGTGAGACCCTGTAGACCCTATAGACCCTGTACTAAATACTTTTCTTAAAAAAAAAAAGAAGAGAAATTAGTCATGGAAGTCTTCTTCAGACTCTGATGTCTTCTCTTCTTTGTGGGTTTAACCAGACAACTGCAAGCCCAGGGGCAGAGGAACACAAGAGGAATTTCTGATCTAGCTCACCAAGGTCTTCACAGACACCTAAACATTCTGTTCCATGTCAACTTGGTCATCACGTTTCAGGGTGGATCTAGAGCAAATACAGATCTGTATTTATTTCAAAAACACACAGATCAGAGTCAGACAACACTTCGCCAATAAAAAAGAACTGTAGAAGTGTAGAATCATCTTTGGAAGCTCATATAATCCAGGTAGATGACCTGAGTAATAGGCTGAAAAAGCTCTAATATAATCCGTTAAGAAGAGAAATGATCTAAATTATTTCAATGCTTCACTGCTGGTTATAATTTTCCATGCAACCATTGAAACTTTTGAAGTCTAATCTCCCAAATCTCAAAAAATATATATTATGAGGTGAGATGCAGACATAATAGTAGGTCACTGGTATAAATATCAGGACAGAATAATCATGAATATATTAAAATATTGGATTTGTTTTTATAACAGAAGATTATTCATTCTTTTTTTAAAAAATTGATAAATTTTCAGTACCAAAGTTATGAAGTCTAAAAAATAATAAATCCCTAAAAGGAAGACTAAGATTCCCAATAAAAAAAAAAAAAAACAGTGACTTCTGTGGGAAATTATCACCCATGTTCTATATCAGATTTTCCTAAAACAGATTATGATGAGATAGAGATCTAAAGCACACATTTACTCTGTCTGATCTCAGTATGCTACCAGTAAAAAACAGAAATACAGAACAGAATATTGAACTGCTAATATAACTGAGATTAAAACATTCAAGTAATTTCCTAGTTGCCCTGAACCTGGAAGCATGCTATGCATGGATGTCAGGATTTAAGGGAAGCGGGTAGGAACCTTCTATTCCAGCAGGGCCTAATGAGCTCAGGGGTGATGCCTCCAGGGAGGCTATGCGGGTGAACCTGAGCACAGTTCTAGGAAGGGCTGCAGCTGGGGCTGCTTGTGTTCTAGCTGCTGGAGCATGGGCAGAACTGAACAATATCCATCGCACTTGATGACAGAAAGAGATGGAAAACAGAGCATATGTGTGGTGTGATGTGCTCTGTTGTGACTCTGTGGTGTGTGTGTGGGGGGGGGTATGTGACTCTCTGTGATGTGATGTGATGTGATGTGTGTGTGTGTGTGTGTACATGTGTAGTGGGCGTGAAACACTTCCAAATTTCACTATCCTAGTGCTACCTGTTTATCTTTTGTATGCCTGCCTTTGCAATGCAAATGCACACAAGCAGAACTCTCTCAAGGGATTAAAACCCAAGCTGCCTTCATACAATAATGGTGTTTTTATTCTCACAGCTTTATCCCATAGGGACATTTACAGCCTCCCTCAGTGAAATTCTAACTATAACCAGAGCAGCAAAGAAGTGTGTTTTCTATAGATCAGTATAATCCTTTTGCAACAAAAGCCATTAAGATTTCCCAAACTCAGTCTTGAATTTTAAATCTTGTCTGACTTTCAGCTAGAAACATCAAACATTTCAGAAGTGTTCTTCATAAAGAATCAAAATAATGTCTTTTAATAAGCTGGGAAGTTCACAAAACACTTTAATTTATACAGGATGGAGATAAATAATCTAGATTTTCCTCATAAAGTTTTTTGTGCAGAAATTATACTAAAAATTTTCTGCTTACTAGACATTGAACGTTCCTGAAATATACCTAATTTCATTTATAAAATTCTAATCAAAATATCGTAAGCGCTCATGACTCAATACTCATTATTATCAAATTTTGTTATTTTTTTATTGCAACTTGTGTTTTACCAAAACTAACATTTAAATCCTCTATTATAACTTGATTTGCACTTGGAGATTATTTTTACAAATTATTGTGGCTTTTGCATAATTTTTTTCTTATAGAATTTCTTATACACTTAAATCTCTCTAAAGCCCATGTTCCCTGAAGGCAAATTATGTCAATATTCTCATTAACCCAGAATCTCATTATTTCAATATTAGTAAATTACCCTGGCATTTTCCACTGGATTCCTCAGAGAGGAGACTTTCTAAGATTGAGAAGTGTGTACAGGCTGTTCGTGGGAGAGGATGCTCAGACTCAGTGCCCAGGCAGAAATGAAGGTGGCTGCGTTGGCCAGACGGAAGCTGGTGCTCATGCAGTCAGAGCAAAGGTCTTCAGGATCTGCTGAGGACCCTCCAAAGTTGGGGAGACTGTTAGAATGGTCCAAAAGATACAAGGAATTTGGTTAGTCTTTGCAGTCTACATTGAAAGAATATAAACTGAGTAATGTGAGCTTCTGGGAGACAATATCGTGGGTGTAGCTTCACCTGTTATTTTAGACACTCATCAGAGAGACTTACCTGGGGATATTTGTTCTACAGTTCTGAAGGGATGGACACATCAGCCCTAAATGAAAGTGACTTAAGCTGGGAGATCACTTCATTACCACGACATATGGCAAGTGTTTCTTCTTTTCATGCTAATTTCCATTTGAGGAGCCCTTACCATGCTTCTAATGGTGGTCTCACCATGCCACTCCTCTGCTAGGACTAGAGGTCAGCAGGACACAGAAGGATTTTTTTTTGCCAAATCATTCTTAGCACTGATAATATTTTCTGAGCTAGAGAAGATTGCTAAACTTAAGTTCAATAAGTTCATGAAAACTGAGGAAATAAATTAAAAGAAATACATTTGGAAATTTTCACTTTTATTCCATGTATTCAGTATGATTTCCTGCTTAGCATAAATTTGCCTTACGATCTTTCCCACTCTATGGACTTCTGTGATTCCTAAGGCTTGCTAATCTTATGGTACCATATCAGTTATGGGCACATAGATATGGCTCATGGATTCATATCTTTGATAAATTAAGATAATGAAAACCTATTTGCTATGGAAATCTGCTGCCCTGAGGTGGAAAAAAATTCAATTGAGAATATATTAGGTTAAGTAAAACAAATTTACCAGGTTACTAAGATCAGAGAAAAACTTGCAATACAAAGGATAAAATGTAAGATGAACTAAGAACAGAAATAAAGTCTAACTAACAAACACAATAAATGCAAATTCTTTTTTCCTTCTTTTATTAATATGTGTTAGCAGTGTACAATATTTATATTCATCTTATGGATTTGGTGCATGTACGCAAAGCATCCGGACACTTTTCTCATCTCCTTTCCTGCCCCTCCTTCCCACCCCCTTCATCTCTGAACTTCTTCCCATATGGGAAAGATCTATCTCCCTACTTCCTATTATCTATCTTTCATTTTTCTCTTTGTGCTATAACCTGTGTTTCCCATTCAAGAGAAATGATGGCTTTAAGCTTGTATGTCTGACTTATTTCACTCAATATTGAAGTCTCAAACTGCATCCACTTTCCTACAGGTGACACAAGTTCATCTCTCTTTATGGCAGAGTAGAACTCTATTGTGTGTAGATTTCACATTGTATTTATGCCCTCATTGGTCAATTGACATAAAACCCGATTCAGGACTTGAGTGTCCAGACATTCATACTTAATAATGATGATATTTTGAATAACACCAAATGCAAATGAGCAGGTAAGATTTAGGATGCATCATCTTGATAGAAAATTTGCCTTTCAGTATGGCGAAAAACAGGAGTCTGAGAAAGCTTTGTTTTTCATCAAACATACTTAATCTATTTCAAATCTCCTTCTATTCACAATCATCTGTGTTCCTTTCACCAATCCACACTGAACCATTTGTTTCTGATACATAATTGCTATTTTTTTTGGCAAGAACAAATAAGTTTCCAGGATTGGATTTTAGCTTAAATGTCACTTCATAAAGTAAAATGTTTTGAATTATATGATGTCAGGTATCCCACAAACCAGTTCTGTAACATCAACAACCTATTTTATTTCATCATGTAGTCCTCCGAACTCTTTTATGTTTATCAAAATATATTATGTCTTTATTTAAAGACATAAATAAAATTTCATACAAGTAGGAAATGTGACTTTTAGGCCACTGTGTTCTCAACATCTAAGATATATCATAGCACACAGTAGATTTTGAAACTAGTAAATGTATAAAAAAGGAAATGTGGAATTATGAAATAATAAGCTTCAGATACAAATTAAAGTGTCTGTACTATGAATTCTAGCATCTTCCACCTTCCAGTATTATAGTCAAGTAATTCAAGACCTGGAGAAGGCCCCTGAAAAGGACTTTTGTCAAAGTCTCAAGACATTTGCCTCTCTTGAGTAAGGGAGAAGCGTGTCCCTGGTACCCAGTGGGCACAACTCAAGAATGACACTGAACATCCTTTAATGCAGAAGGAAGTCCCTGAAAAAAAATTATCTAACCCACAATATTACTAGTACTGAAACTGAGTAACTCTGATGAATCAGAATACATATTTATAAAATGATCGTAATGATACCAAATATGGGTGTTGACTGTGGTACAATGAGTGGGGAACCAGGCCCTTGTACTAGCTCACTTCATACTCCAAACAGCATTACAAATTAGGTATCACGTTCCTCAGCCATTAAATTAAGGAAACTTAAGTGTTCATGAGTATACAATGCCTCACCAGTTCTACCTGGTGACAGTGTCTTGTGAGTGGGAAAATTAGAAGGTTATACCTGGAATATTCTAGAATGTCACAAATTTTGAAAATTAGTTCATGTTTCCAAAGGTTATCCCTTGTTTCAAGAACAAAGATAATGAGTAAAGAAAAGTTGCTTAGCAGTATTCATTCAGCATGAGACCTTACTAGTTCTATTCTCAGCCTTTTAAAATACTAACCCTCGGGCTGGGGAAATGGCTCAGTGGAATAAGTGCTTCCCTGGCAAGCGCAAGGGCCTGAGTTCAATCCCCAGTTCCGAAAAATAAATAAAT
>NW_004524623.1:11792128-11799600 GCF_000260255.1 Octodon degus
AATAAATAAATAAATTAATTAATTAATTAATACTAACCCTATAGTTAGGGCTAATAAATTTGTTTTATATAGTGTCATATAATTTTATTTTAGTTTTGTTTTTTGTTGATAGCAAGGACCATCTGACATCTTCGCATTTAACTCTCTAGTTTTTACACTTGCTTTTGTTTCTTTTATTAAAAAATAAGTTTATTGGTACAATTTATATATATATCACATTCATTATAGGGGGCTTGTACCAGTACATGATATATCTTAATTCCTCTTTTTCCCATTTCTTCTCCCCTCCCTTCAGCCACTCTTCCCTTCTTTATTGTTTATTTTTGTGCCAAGAATCAAACTCAGAACCTTGTGCTTGTCAGTCAAGTGCTGTGCTGCTGAGCTATGTCCCCACCTTCACCTCTTTATTTACAAAATTTGATCCTTCTTGTGTCATTTCTTCTCCTTCCTTCCTCCACCCCCAGCCAGTTCCCCTTCCCATTTAAACAGTTTCTTCCTATTTTGTAGTATATATTATAAATTTTGGTCCTAATTTATACTTTTGGTTTCTCACATCACAATTTATTTCACTTAAAAGTATGTCTCACGTGCATTTATTTACCTAGAAATCTCTCAAATGTATGCTTCTTTCTGGATGGGTAGTTCTATGTTGCCTTAAAAAAAGTTCACATATTCATTCATTGGTTGGTGGACACTGATTTCCAAGATTTAGATATTACAAACTGTGCTGCTATAATCATGGGTGCATATCATGCTGCAGAATGATGATTTTAATTCTTTTGCAAAGATATCAAGAAGGCAAATAGTTTGGTCAACTGGGAACTCTAGTCCTTTTTTTATTTTTTATTTTTTTGAGAAATCTCCACACTGATTTCCAGAGAGCTGTATCAGTCTGCACTTCTAACAACATTGAGAAAGAATTTTACTCTCCCCAGAGCTCCACCATCACCTGTTATTGGCTGATTTCTTGATCAAAGTCATTGTTTTTTGAAGGAGATGAAACAACAGAACTGTTTTAATTTGGGTCTTCCAAATGACCAGTGATGTTGAGCATTTTTCATATATTTACTTACTGTTTATATGTCTTCATTTGAGAAGTATGCCTTCATCTCAGAAGCCCATGTTTGGACTGGGTCTTTACATTGGGAGGCCTGTATTTTTGTTTTTTATATATTCTACACATTAGTCTCTGTCTGAGAAGCAACAGGCAACCCCCCCCTTTTTTTTGTATTCTGTGGGTTGTCTCTTCACTCTACTGATGATTTCTTTTCTGTTCAAAATCTTTTAATGAGATCCCAGTTGCTGATTCTTTATAATATTTCCATGAGAATGAGGTTTCGTCTTTGCCTACACCTATGTCTTCAAGAATTCTATTTTCTCTTCCAGTACTTTTAGAATTTTTGTATAATGTTTGTATCTTTGATCTATTTCAATTTTAACCTCATGCATGGTGATAGATAATGGTCTAGTTTTAGTCTTCAGCATGTGGAAACTTAGTTTTTCCAACATGATTTTTTAAAGAAGGTAACTTTCTTCCATTAATGTAATTTGTCCAAGATGAGGTCACTAAATGTGTTTAAAATTATTTCTAAAAACATTATTTCTGAACACTAATACCTTACTAAAAGTTGAATATCTCATCAAAAAATAAATAAAAATAAACAAAATTATTTCTGCATCTTCTAATCTGTTCCATTGATTCTTGAGTCTTTTCTTTTTCAGTACCAAGCTGCTTTTATTATTTGATTTATTTATTTTTGCCCCACCCACAGGCTGCTCTTATCACAGTAGCTTTGTAGTATAATTTCAAGTCAATGATTGTGATGTCCCTGCCAAGCCTTTGTTGCTCAGTTCTGGTTTTGATATTCTCGGGGGGTTTTTTTGGTTCAAACTGAATTTTAGGAATATTTTCTTTACTTCTCAGTTATGTTCATGGTATTTTGATTAGGATGGCACAGAATCTGTATAAAAATTTGAAACTGTGTCCAGTTTCATTATTTTGGTTCTTCCCACACAAGAGCAAGGGATAGCTCTCCATTTTCTGCTACCCACTTTGATCTCCTTTATCAGAGCACTGTAGTTTTCAAAAGAAGATTTTTTACTTCATTTGTTAGATTGATTCCTACTTCACTTTTTAAAATATTATTGTGAAAGATGTGGTTTCCATAATTTCTTTTTCATGGAGTATAGTATTTGTGTGCAGGGACACTACTGAGTTTTGGACATTGGTTTTATATTTATCTGTGCATCTGAATTGGGGTATTGAATCTAGAAGTCTTTTGGTGGAGTTTTTGGGATCTTCAGTGTAGAGTATCATGTGATCTGCAAATAATAATGATTTTACTTCTTCCTTTGCTGTCTTCATTCCTTTTATTTCTCTCTTTTATCTAATTGCTCTGGCTAATGTTTCCAAATTCTATTGTCTAGTGCTGATGAGAGGTAATACTTGCTTGCAGACATACTGGAGCACTGCTTCTCTTTCAGTTTCATTGAAGAGTTTGTAGAATGGTGGCATTAAACCTCTACATTTTTTTTTACAGAATTCAGCAGTGAATCCATCAGGATCTTGATTTTTTTTGTTGCTATTGGCAGGTTTTTAATTAAATCTTCAATTCCATTGGTTGACATTGTGTCATTTAGAAACTTTATATTTTCTTGATTCAGCTTCAGTAAATCATAGGTATGTAGGAATCAGTTCATTTCTTCTGTATTTTACCTCTTATTACAATAAAGGTTCTCAAAGTGGATATTAATGATCTTCAGGATTTCTGAAGGACCTATTGTAATGTCGCCCTTTTCATTCCTAGTTGCAGAAATTTGAGGGTTTTTTTTTCTTTTTTATGATAAGGTTGGCTAAGGGTTTATCAATTTTAATTAATCTCTCAAAGAACTAGTTTTTTGGTTTTGCTTTTGTTTTTGTTTTTTTTCGGAACTGGGGATTGAACTCAGGCCCTTGTGCTTGCCAGGGAAGCGCTTATTCCACTGAGCCATCTCCCTGGCCCAAGAACCAGTTTTTTTATTCATCTTTAAATTGTTTTCTTAGTCTCACCTGCATTAATTTTTGCTCTGATCTTTATAATCTCCACCCTCATATGAACTTTGAGCTTGACTTATTCTTCTTTTTCTAAGGGTTTGAGGTTCAACATTGAATTATTTATTTGCACTTGCTCTGGTTTCCTGATGAGAGTTCATCACTATAAAATTCACTGGTAGGATTATTTTTATTGCATACTATAAATTCCAGTTTGTTGTATCAGCATTATTACTTAGTTGAAGAAATTGTCTAATTTCTTCTTTAATTTTATCTGTGACCCAATGATTGTTTGGGGTGTTATTTAACTTCTCTGTCTTTATGGAGTTTTTGTGATTTCTTTTGTCATTCATTTCCAATTTCATTGCCATATGGCCTCTAAATGTGCACTAGACAATTTTAATTCCTTTCCATTTACTTAAACATGTTGTATGAACAAGTATGTGGTCTCTTTTGGAGAATGTACCATGTAAAACTGAAAGATCATGGATCCTGATGTTTTGCCATGGAGCACTATATAAATCTAAGTCTCTTTGTTCACAGGTTTGGTTCAGGTCTGATGATTTTTGTTGGGTTTTTTGGTGCATAATTGATATGTTTATTTGTGACAGAAGTGTATTGAGATCTCTTATTACAATTGTGTTAGTGCTTATTTGACTTCTCATGTTTGTGAATATTTGTTTTATACTGTTGTGTGTGCCAGTGTTTGTTGCATCTACATTTATGATTGCTTTTGTTTCTTCTTTGAGGTTTCCCTTGACGAGGATGTAGTGACCTTGTTTGTCTCTTTTAATCAGTCTAGGCTTAAAATCCTCTTTGTCTACAAATATGGTAGCTACCCCTACTTTTTACCAGACTCTTGTTGCATAAAGTATTGTTATTCTTTATTCTATACAACCATATTATAATTACACAGTTGTACTGAAAAATTTTGATACATATTATAGAATTTTTTAAATTTATATAATGAAAAAGTATTCCATTGTTATGTGCTAGGTACTATCCTGGAAAAACATCAATCAAAAACAAATACTAGGCAAATACTCTGCTGTTAAACACACCAACTCTTATTCATTCTTGGACTTATCTTACTTATTCAGTCTAAATTTGATCAATTTAAATACTCATTATGTTGACATGTATTTATGGGTGATCAAATGTCAAGAAATATGGAGGAAACACAGAATATATATATATGAAACTAGTGACTACTCTAAGAATGGCATATTGGAAGAGAAATAGAAAAAATATAATATGTAAAAGGAAAGTCAATCAGGGCCGGGGAGATGGCTCAGTGGAGTAAGTGCTTCCCTGGCAAGTGCTAGAGCCTGAGTTCAATCCCCAGTTCCGCAAAAAAATAAAATAAAATAAAATAAAATAACTAAAATAAAAATAAAAATAAAAAAATAAATGGAAAGTCAAAAAATTTTCAGAATGGGCAATATAGAAATACATAAAATGCTACTATCTTCAAGCCTGCTTGAAAAAAAAAACATGATATAGAAAAACAAAAATTTAAGAAATCATCATCAAGTCTCTGCTAACTTCCAGCTTGAAAAAAAAGCCTATGGGAGCACTGGAGGTCTTGACTTTAGGGAAGGGGTCTGTTTACATAGTTCAGTTAGAGGAGAGTATGTGTAGGTCAGGAGATGGCCGTGAGATTCTGTTCTTGCCTGAAGTTCATATTATGTTTGCGGAATTTTCACCATAGTGGACTAGAAGCTTGAAGCACCTTCTTGGCCCAATGCCAAAACCCCTTTGCAGTAGGAAGCTGAAAAGTAGCTTCCTTTAGAGGGATACACTTCTCTCATCTGGCTTTTCACATTCCAAAAATCGATGGAGACTCATGAAAGATCTTAAGGATATTTATTCCTGTCTGCCCTGCTTATTTCCAAGAGACGGTACAGTTGATTCTCACCTGCTTGTTCTGATTCCATCTGAAGGTTTCTCCCCTAGGTCTTACTCCCTAACTCGTAAGCACAAGGTATAGCAACTGCAGCCGGGTTTTTGGTTCTTCCCAATTACACGTACAAGGTAGAAAAGTCATTACCTCAAGACATCACCTTGTGAGCCAGGTATAGTTGTGCACACCTGTCATCCCAGCCCTTGGGCGGCTGAGACAGGAGGATCTCTGCAAATTAGAGACCAATCTGGGCTACAAAGTGAGTTCAAGACCAACCCAAACTGCATAGTGAAACTCTGTCTCAGAAAAAAACAAAAAAAGACATGACCTTACAAAGTAAAAAATTTCAATACATAGGGGCTGATGAGATGGCTCAGTGGAATAAGCACTTCCCTAGCAAGTGCAAGGGCCTGAGTTCAATCTCCAGTTTCACCAAAAAAAAAAAAAAAATTCAATACATAAATCTAAAGATGACTATTTTTGAGCAGCATCTTCTCAATTCTCCCCATCCTCAAACTAGCCTTTGGGAAACATTTTACTCACCACTGGTGTGTGTCTGATGCTTTCATGCTCCACACATATCAGAGATAAATATATCTGTCTTTATATGCCTTTATTTCATTTTTCACTTTCAGATAGAATAATGACCTCACAATTTATCCTCATTGTTAGAAATTAGAGGATTTTCTATTTTTAAAGGTTGAGTAACAATGCATAATTTATATATACCATATTACCTTTATTGATTCAATTATACACAATTAGGTTGATTCTTTTTGCTTCGCTATTTTGAAAATGATGCAATAAAAGTTATAGGGCAGTTATCTCTTCAATATACTGATTTATATATATATATATATATATATATCTAGAAGTGGAACTACTACAAAGTATGGTAATTCTACGTCTAACTTTTAAAGGAACTTCATATTTTTTCATCAAAAAAGTACATGAAGAAAATAAATATATTAATGCCACATAGTAAATACTTTCAAAATAAGAGTAGATACTAATAAACAAGAAAATTTCACAAAAATATTTGTGTTAAATGAATTCATTTATAATGAATTTGCATATGTGTTGTGCATTATGGTTGATAAAAACAAATATATAGAATATGGTAGAATAAAATCAATGAGCAGGATGATCAATGTTCCAATAAAATGTAAGAAAAAGATAGAAACTAGATATTAAAATATTAAACTTTAAACATGCATAGGATTAAAATAGAGCTGGAGAGCAATATACATCCAATGAGAATTTCATACAAACAGAAAGAAATAAAAAACAAACACAGTCATATATTCTTGTTTGCTGACAAACATAAGATATTGAATAAACTAAAAAACATTGATTAAAGACCTCAGGTTGAAATGATTCACAGACCACAAAGCATTTTTTTCTTTTTGCATTACCAGGGATTGAACTCAGGACCCTGCACTTGCCAGGCAAGCTCTTATTCTACTGAGCTATCTCCCCAGTCCTAGCATTTTATATTTAGAAAACAAACATGAAAAGGGGAATAGCTGTGACAAATGTGATTTCCAGTCCTAATTTTTTGTGGAATCCCCACACTGATTTTCACAGTGGTTGTACAAGTCTACATTCCCACTAACAGTGGAGAAGGGTTCTTTTCTCCCTACTGCCCCACCAGCAATTGTTATTAGTTGTTGAGTTTTTTTAATAATAACCACACTTTTTGAGGTGAGATGAAATCTCTGTCATTTCAATTTGCATTTCTTGGATGAACAATGATACTGAAGATTTTTTCACATATTTATTTAGCATTTTTAGCCTTCATCAGAGACATGTATATTCATCTCAGATGTCCATGTTTTGAGTGTGTCTTTCAACTTTAGGGGTCTGATTTTTTTTAATTCATTATATGTTCTAGATAGAAGCCCTTTTCCTGAGGAACAGTTGACTAGATTTTTTTTTCCAACATGTGGATCATCTCTTCATTCTGTTGGTGATTTATTCTAATGTACAAAACTTTCTAATAGAATGATGTGATCCCAGTTGTCGGCTATTTGAAATACTTTCTGAGAAGTTTGGTTTTTGTTAATGACCACTATGCCTAATGCTATGACTTCAAGATTTCTACCTACTTTCCTTTCCAGTACATTTAATATCTTTCCAGAAGAAATAAAAACATCATACCACGATGATATATTGGCACCCATATTTATTGAAGCACAACTTGTAATAGCTAAATCTTGAAGAAAAAAAAAACCAAATGCTCATCAATAGAGAAATGAATAAAAAAGATATGGTATATTATACAATGGAGTATTACTTATCTATAAAGAAAGATAAGCTTGAGGCTTTTAAAGACAAATGAATGCATCTAGAGACCATACTCATAATTGAACTGAGTCTGATGCACATATGTGAGCATCATATTGTCTCCCTAGCATAAGAAACTAATAAAAAAGTAAGTAAGATCCAGAAGGTATGGGCTGGGGAGATGGCTCAGTGGAATAAGCACTTGCCTGGCAAGCACAGGGACCTGAGTTCAATCCCCGGTTCCACAAAAAA
>NW_004524623.1:11799850-11803893 GCF_000260255.1 Octodon degus
ATATATACCAAGGTGCTTGTACTACTAATTTCTATTAGTTCATTGAAAGCAATGGTTAGGGTCTATATCGTTAGATCAATCTTATATGACTAAATCTGGTAATCTGAGCAACTACTTGGAAGATAACAATAGATAATATAATAACCATGTCATCATCTTGTTTTGAAACTCTTTATCATTTTCAATGACTTTTATTATTGTTTTTAAAATAAAAAAAGTTGGCATACACTTATTAATCAAAATGCAAGAGAAGCTACCAAAAGAAACAGATAATCTACAAGGCCATAAAACTCAGAGCATCATCGTACTTTTTAACACAATATGAGGTATGAGAAACTGAATAATAAAACTAGTTAATTGAAAATAACGTTGTATCTAGAATCATAATCAAATTTAATTTAACTTAAGTTGTGAATATAACACAGAAATTTTATTATGCAAAAACTCACTTTGAAAACATTCTTAGAAAAATAAAATACAGCCAAGAAAATTTGTGACATATGTTGTCATTTATGAAGTATGAAGTCATCTTAATAGTGAAGTAATGATGTCTACTAGGGAGCTTTCTGTTACTCCAATACCATGCCTGAATTTATAAACTTATAAAGAGAAAATACTAATTTAATCACAATTTTGGACTGTTATGGTTTATGCCTACATGTCCCACCTACAGTGGTAGAGTTATTTGGAAGTGGCTAAATCTAGAGTGTGTGATTAAAAATTTCTAGAGTAGTGCTGTAATAAGGGTAGATGATTGCTGTATTCATCCACTGATTGTTTTGGCACTGCTTTAATCCCTCTTTCTCTCTTGTCACTTTTTCTATCCTCCCATCATAAATTATTGTCCCTCTGCCATGCCGCCAGCTGATTATAGACTGAAACCTCTACAAACTGTGAAATAAATAAGCTCTTAGCTTTGGACCTGGGGTGTTTTATCTTAGAAACAAGAAAAGTGACTAATACAAAATTTAGTACTAGGAGTGGGGTGATTGCTGTGCAATTACCTGGATGCATGGCTCAAGAGCCTTTGGAATTGGCTTGTTGGAAGGGGAAGAGTTAGGAATAGTTCTGAGATGCCTGCTGAAAAAGTACAGCTGCAATGTTATAGGTTGTACTGTATGGGAGATGCTGGTTGGAAAACAGAATATCAAAAGGCTGATAGAAATTCTTCTGGTAATGACCACGTCTGGGAGGTTTCTGATGCAAAGAACTCATCAGTATTTGAACACCAGAGGATGTGTGCTATCACTTGATGCAAAGTTTGTCTGCAGTTTGCTTGTTCCAGAGACTGCCTGAGACTAAGATTAAGGGTAGCAGACTAACTAGTCTTGTAGAAGAAATTTCAACAGTCAAATGTTGAGATAGTAGTGTGCTTACGATTCAGGACTTTTAGTCAGAAGGATGTTCAGAATTAAGAGCAAAGAGCCCAGTAGAATTATTTAAAAGATTGTGAGTTTGACTGGAAAGGAAGCTCCAATAAAACTGTGGACCAAAAGATAAAGCAGTGGGAATAAGGGCCATTGCGAAGGAACAGGAAAAAAGAAAAGATGGCAAGACGGCATTCCAAATAGCATCAGGCCTCCAGGTAAAATTGCAAAAGTGAAAGACTGCATTGAGCAGAAAGCCCCAGAGCACCATGTTGCAGAATGGTGATGGTCTAGAGAACTGTTCCTTGGTAACGGATTCCGAGTGCTCAAGGAACCAAGTACTCCACCCTACAGGTAGGACAGAGGGGAGCCTAGTTTCTGCTCTGCCTGCTGCCATGTGGCACTGGTTTTAAGTGCATACAGAATGTATGAGACGTGCAGTCTGAAGGATTTCTACCCAGATTTCAGGGGAAGGCCTGGAAGGCAGGGCTGTGTGTACTTGATGGGGCAATATGTGAAGTTTTGAGTGAGAAGCTGAAGGTGAGTGGAGATATGAGAAGTCTACAGGGGCCAAGAAAGTGGATCATCTGAGGAAAACTGCCAGGAGGGAGCACAACGAACCCAAGAAAAAAGCCATGGAAGCTACAACCACTGGAAATCCTGGAGCCCGAGGAGACAGCTCAGAATAAGTGCTTCCCCGGAAATCCTGTAGGTTCAGTCACCCAAGCCCTTTGGGGTTAACATCTTGCCACAAATTGCCTCAGATTCTATACATGGAACTACAGAACTTAACGTTTGCCCTGCTGAAATTTGGACTTGTTTTGGTCCCATTCTTTTGATTCCCCTGATTGGCAACACTTCAAATGGAAATGTTTATGTTTTGCCGTTGAATGTTGAAAGTGCTTAACTTTCTTTTCATTTGTACAGGGACTCACAGCTAAGCCCTTTCATTTACCTTAAATATCAGAGGAGACTTTAGACTTGGAATTTTCACTAATGCTAAAAATTGTTAGGATTTCGGCAACTCTTGGAGATGGACTAAATGCCTTTTGCATATAAAAATGTGGATGAGTTTTGGGAAGCCACAAGCAGAATGCTATGGCTTGTGTTTAGATGGCCTCCCGAAGCCTCATGCAGTCATAGAGATTTTTGAAGGTGGCTGAATCTGGAGTCTGTGACTGACTGAAAGAAAAGGGACTAGATGGATGATCGCTAGGTCAGTGCACAGATTAGAGTGGCACTGTCCTCGTCTTAGAAGACCGGATACAGTACAAGGGAGGGGTTCTCTCTTGCTGCTTTTTCTGTCTTCTGCCACTATGAACTGTTGCCACTATTATATTCCACTCTGTCTTGGAGCCAGATGATTCTGGACTGCAACTTCCAGAAACTGTGAGCTCAATAAGCACTTACCTCCATGAACTTTGGGCATTGGGTAGTTTGCCTCAGCAATGAGAAAAGTAAGTAACGCATGACTACTCAGTCCCTGGCCAATTGGCCCCATTATGTGGCTTCTCAGAAGTACAGATATCATTACAATAAATACATGAGCAATATTCTTTGCCTCTTTTACATTGCAGCCCTTAGGTGTATATACTTTTAAATATAAATGTAGAAGAAAAACATGAAAATTTTCCCTTTATCTTTAATGCTAGGGAAATTACTCTAAAAACAAACAAAAGAACTGATTGTGTTGGGGCTGGTGAGATGGCTCAGTGGTCTAAAGCACCTACTTAGAACAAGCTTAGCAAAGCACAGGGACCGCGGTTCAATCCCCCAGCACCACATGCCAGCCAGCCCCGCCCCCTGGTGGGCTGAGCTGGCCACACACACACACACACACACACACATAAATTTAAAAAAAAAAAGAACTGATTGTGGAAACTGACTTTGGGGAAAGGAATTACTCACTGGTGACCTTTTGAGTATAGAAATAATTATTGAACTGAAGCCTTCTACCCTGTATTAGAATTTATCTAATTTGCTTTGTTGTAAACGTATTGTACATGAAATTGAGTCATTTCATTATTTTTAAACTTTTGTTCTTTACTTTGGAAAATAGAAGTGCGATATTTCTTCAAAATCATATGAACTTTAATTAATTAAATAACCTCTTTTGTAAGCTGGGGAAAATAATGAATGGAACAATCTAAAGGATACATTACAAAGCTTTTACCTATATAGAAAGCAAAAACGTAGAAGAGATTAAATAAGCCATGAAACTAAAAAGTACTCTCTCAAAAATCTTTTGAATTTCATAATATTCTAATTTTACTAAAAATACATATTTAATATAAATGAGGAAATCAGTTGACAGCATGGCATTAATTTAATAATACCGGATGAAATCTTTAAGCATTTTTTCTAGGTCTGAAGATTTATATGGACAATATTACTGCCTCCCAGGTAAACTAGATGTAAATATTTAAGGTAGAGTATAGGTGAGCAATATTTATGCTCACCTATGTTTATTAAACCAATATATCAAGACTGCTCTATAACTAATTAAGTATTTAATAGCATTCAATGATTTAGCATTGTATCCATCTAATACATAAATATAAAATGTTCTAAGAGGCTAATCTTTTCCAATATTTTATAAACTGGCACTAGGTTTGCAACTGGGTAGAAAACAAGCAGCACTGATATATATTCAAAATGTATATATTCAAAATATAT
>NW_004524623.1:11804208-11805705 GCF_000260255.1 Octodon degus
TGTAATTTAACATATTGCATTACTAGTATATTTTGTCAGTGTGAATCACTAGGAAAATAAATAGGAAGAAAATATATGATTGCATTCCTTACTCTGTTTCAGAGTACCTCTAAGAAAGCACAGAGCAAAGGATACCAACTATGCCTTTAAAATTATTAAATCCTAATTTGCAAACTGCACAAGTGATGAAACGGTGAACTAAATTGCTGGTACTCTAATCCAGATATATTAAGATTAAAAGGATGTCTCTAAAGCATCTTCACTTATGCATTATCCTCACCTAGTAAAGTGCTGTCCAGATTTGAGACTTTCCCCTGATCTGAAATTATTTGCCCAGCACTTGTATGAGTGTTTTAACTGTGGTACAAAGTTCAGAATCTTTTTATTCAGATTAACATTCAAATGTGGTTAAACAATTCAGAGATTTAATGGGTCTACACAAATCATGTGTTAAAAGCAATGATATACTCTAGTTTAAAAATCAAAAATAATATCCTTCTAAATAGAACATGTTTCACTACCAAATGTAGTGAAAATGTATGTAAATGGGATAATTGTAACAGTAAACTAGCTCTTCAAGTTTGTGTGCATTTTTCTAGGTCAAAATATTATGTCAAATTTAGGAATATACATTTTAAGTAATGTGTTGTTGTAGTGTTTTTTCACTTAACATAGGATAAGCAGATATAAATGAAATGTAATGTTTTCTTAGAATTTCATTTTCATGTGACAAAATGCATGCCTCATCATAATATTACAGTAGGATTAGTTTCTGGGTTTTTTGGACATACACTGAAAAATAATTAAAATATGCCAGAAGTTTGTTCAGATGTAGAATATTTATATTTATTCCACAATCATCTAGTACTATTCAATAAAAGACATTAAATCTTACTGTATTTTAAGTTACTGTGTATATAAACAGGTAACAGTATACAACAATTGTTTTAACAATTCACTTCATTACTTCGATAGATTGTATATCCATGCTATATTATATATTTGATAAATTATACTTATTAGCGCCCATAAAATGAGGGAAAACAATATCCTAAACAAAAGATTTTATATTTATTATCTCGCTGAAATTCAGAATAATTTTCTTCTCAAAGAAACATTTTAAAAGTCACTGAGAATTATGCAAGGAAACAAGAATTAATTTTTAGTGCTATTCTTCTCCCTAAAAAGAACAAAATACATTTTCCCATCCCCATTTCCTACCAAAAGGACAAATATTAATATTTTCTTCTGTAACTATTTCCTAATGTGTGTTCACCCTGGCACTCATGAACTGTACAACTGATGATATTAAGTGACACTCATTAAAACCATAAACATCTTTTCTGGTAGGTTATGCTTGCATACTCCTTTCTTTAGGCTTCAGTCCTGGTGTGTTTTACAATTTGGGGCTTGCTCAAATATATTTTTTACCTTATGTTATCTTATATTTGAGATCCTACAAATGAGTTCAAGGCCAGCTTGGACTTAATCTCACTA
>NW_004524623.1:11807115-11808091 GCF_000260255.1 Octodon degus
TTTCTATTTTGAGAATTCTAATTTTATGAATGTAAGTTTCAGGCCAGGGAGATTGCTCTGTGGAATAAAGCACTTCCCTGGCAAGCGCAAGGACCTGAGTTCAATCCCCGGTTCCAAAAAAAAAAAATTTTTTTTAAATGTTTTTTAAAAAAATGAATGTAAGTTTCTTGATTTTGGCATAGAGTGAACTATCATATGACTGATCTGTAAATTCTTTTTTCATTTTTATTTTAGACAATTTGTATTGTTATATTCATTTAAGTTTATAAATAATGTATTTACAATATGCAATCTATTGTTAATCTCATGCTATGTATTCATTTCAGAAATATTTCTCTAAAATTCATTCTGTCTACATCTAACATCTTTCATAGTTCAATATTTGTCTAAAATTTTAAGATGCTAAATAATTATTGATTTTCAATAAAGTTAATGAGAAAAAAAAAGAAGAAAGTAATTTAGGTCACTGGAGCTAGGATGGGCCTAAATTGTTTCAACTGATATTAAATGAAACGTTGGAAAATCTATTTTATTATTAATAATCTCAAATTCATTTAGCAGTGGAAGAATGAGAAAATGTTTTGGAAAACATTACTACTAAAGAAGAAACAAAACTTTTTAAATAACTTCTTTACAGAACATTTATGAACACTTATCATATAATCATTTCTTTACTTGTGACAGACAGCTTAGTGTCTGGGGACCACGGAATCATCCCAGATGATAATATATATCAGATAAAATACAAGAAGACATAGCATGCTCACTAGGTCCTCTCTAATACTCCTGTTAAATATTAGAGAGAATCCACACATCAGTGCCCCAAAACTAAAATTACATTTGAGTATCAGCAAATGATAATCATTTAGGTTAGAAAGAATGAGGTCAAGTACATTATCTTTTTGAAAGTAATGATAATACTATACACAGAGCTCAATCAGGGCAGAAAAATTACTATCTTCTTGCTTGTCTTTAA